>NC_031769.1:4694508-4752732 GCF_001522545.3 Parus major
TATAGATATAGATATAGATATAGATATAGATATAGATATAGATATAGATATAGATATAGATATAGATATAGATATAGATATAGATATAGATACACAGTGGAATAAAGCATTGCTGTGACCATGTCACCACCAGTAAGGAAATTTCAAGTGGGGCTCTGGCTGTTCTCCGAACTGCAGCCAGGATCTGAGTTACTGTCCCACAGGGGCTTGCTGTTGGAAAATAACGTAATTGACTTTGTCCCATTTCCAGTTTCACAGAGAAACGAGCTGTAAGAGCACACAGGGTACGGGGGCTGGCTGCTCCCGGGGTTTTGGGAGCATGATAAATGCAGTAATCAGCCCAGGAGTGCACAGAATGTCTCCTTGTGCTTTCCTCCCCTCCTGCCTGGGGTCAGCATCGTCAGGGGCTGGAGCTGCCCCAGCCCTGCCAGGGACCTGGGGCTGCCACGACGGAGGCACCGCTGCCCTGGGAAGCCAGCAGCTCCCTCCCCTCGGGATCCCAGCATGGCTTTTAACCCAAATAGCTGACCTTTCATTAAAGATTACCTATTTTTACTGCTCCTCAGGATGGGAAGAAGAAAAGGCTGAGGCTTGCAGAGGCAGGCCAAGCCAAGATGTTGTTTATAGTGTTGATAGGGAAATTACTCAGGGCAAGTTTAAAATTTTTATTTTATTTATTTATTTTTATTTTTGTTGTTAAATTAAGGTAGTCCCCAGTTAAGCCTGGACATTATTCCATTTGATCTGCTAGTAACAAAGCAGGAAAGACCCTGGGGCCCAAGGACTACTGGATAATGCTACATCTGTGCTAGTAAGTCAAAAGTGCTTGAGACTTAGTTGTGGGCTCTCAGACCACAAACACAAAAGGTCCTGTGTCCATTAAAGCCCTTTAGGCTCTGAAATACAGCAGACACATGAACATTTTGCCTGGGGAGTGGATCCTGGCCCGTGCTGATCTGCAGGCTGTGCTGGGGAGCTGTTTGGGACACTGCTGGCTGGCAGAAGGGCTGGGGGCTGTGATGCTGAAGCTGCTGCCAGGGCCAGCCCCCAGAGCACAGCCTGGCACCAGGTGATGCACGGGCATCACCCCAGCAGCTGAGCCAGGCTAATGGCCCAGCCCTTGGTACCAGGGGCAAATGAGGCACACAGAGAGAGATGGGGTGACCTAACAGAGGTGCTAAAGAAGGTCTGTGTCAGAGCAGTCTGCAGACATGTGGGGCCAGCTGGGGGAGAAAGTCCATCCTCAGGCCAGCACCCAGGAGATCACAACTTTCCTGTCTTGTCAGACTGCCTCAATCTCCATTTGCAAAGCAGAGGTTGTCATCCTCCCTTGTGTGTAGGGCTGTGAGGAGTCAGATACAAGAGTGATATGCATCATACAGGCCATATCTAGATTAACAGGTAATTGCTACAACTAGATTAGCAAGGCAGCAATAGGAGAGTACAAGGAGAACAAACAGGCTGGTGCTGTGGGCTCAAGATCTACTCCATGTGCAGTCCACAGTGGTTACTCCAGGTCAGATTTATTCCAGTCACCTACAGCAAAAATCCCCGCCCTGCACACTGTCTGAGGCTGGCTGAAGGACCAGCTACTCATTTATTACCTCACATTCCTAGGAGGGGTTGTGACAGAGCTTCTGGTTCCATTTCCACTGACAGGGAAAAAAAAAAAAAAAGATAAAAAAATACTTAATTGCATGCATCAGAGCTGCTTGCAAACTGGATCACTCTGGAGTGGGGGAGGCCAAGCCAGAAGCTGCTATAAAACAGCATTACTGCTCTGAACCAAAATGCTAAGGCAGAGGCAGCCAGAAGCACCTTGGGCTTAATCCAGTGTTCAGCAGAAAGATTCTCATGTACTGCAGCTCTCCCTGAGTCAGGCCCTGAGGGCTTGTCTGTACACAAAAATTAATCTGGATTAGGATGTGGCAGGAATTTAAGGTAAAGTCATTCTTCTGGAATAACTTCACTTCATAACAGACAAGCCTCTGGACGGTTTGTTTAGGAAGCGTTGTGTTACATCACATTTGGGATGATGAAATGCATTCTGAAGAGAATGTCCTTGTGGTATTTGGTCACAATTACGCAGAGAGAGCACTTAAAAACACATCCATTTCCTGCAGGAGGAGAAACAGAGCTCCCTGCAGATTTGGAGTTCTTTCCAGGGCTGACTTGCCAGAACAGCCCAAAGGGGTTTCATCGTTTCTCTGTTTCCATTCAGTGAAAAGTGCACAAAATCTCATGTGCCCAGCACAGCAGCTGCCCTGAGAGCAGTGTGCAGGGACAGGTGGAGCATCAGCCCAAACATGTGTGTGGCTGTTACTTCAGACCTGTTCCACACACTGGCTCATGTAGAAACACTTCAGAGAATCAGTTCAGAGCCCTATCTGAAATGATAAATCCTGCACAAGGGTGGCTCTGCATGGATACAAATGCTCCCTCTAAGTGAGCCTGAATTAGACCCTCCTGGATTGCAGGTGGGTCCTCTGTTCCAATATCTGCACCTCTGTTTGCTCTGAGAATCACAAATTAAGTAGAGAAAGACTAAATGATGCCATTGAGTTGGACATCATTGAGCAGAGTGATAAAAGCATTAACCCCTAAAGGACCACCAGGCCTCCTTATCCCACTGGCCAGAAGACAGAAGGGCAGAAAATATCTTGATAGGTGTGAGCCTTCCTCCTACACTGAAACCCCTTTTTCATCCAGGACTTCTTCTCCTACCTGACTGCTCTTGCACAGCTTTATTTCCAACCAGGTTTCAATGGCCTGGTAAATATTTCTACCAATACACACCCGCTCCCAAAGACTCTGTTTGCACTTAGCTCGAGTTAATTGTTCATAAGCAACAGTCCATAGACATAAAAGTTTCCACATATCATTTTTTTAGCTCCCTTGCTATTTATTCTGTGAGGTGATAACATTGGTTTCTCTCTAGCTTTATCAGTCTTGCACAAGGACAAACGAGCAGCAAAAGGGAACCTCCCTTCTCTCCCTTGGAGTGGAGTCTACAATCAAGCAGCCAAGGCAGAGGAACAAGCCCTTGTCAGTCTGTATGCACAGCCTGGCTGGCAGAGTGCATTTTCCTTAACATGCCTAATCCCACAAGTATGTGGTGGCTTGCTCTGCAGAAACCTCAGCTTTTCAGGTGCTAGAAAATATGCATGTTCCATGTTACTTGATAGTTTGCTCACATCCCTGTCTCTTGGAGGCAAGCAATTGCTGACCCTCTCAGCTTTAACCTGCTCTGAGCACACCCCCCCCACAACACTGCAAGGAATAATAATGTACTTGTGATTTCTTTATATTTTTTCTTCTGTAAATCCAGAAAATGAGACCTGAATTATTCTTTTCTGTTTGCTGTGACAGACATGCAGTCCTTGCTTCCCAGTGGAGTGACCTGTGTATGCTGAGCTTTCCCACAGCTTCCTCAGAAGACTGGGAAGAGCTGGTGAAGTTGAGGTTTGATAATGGAGCTTATCACAACCACAGAATAAAAAATTATCGTTGCTTCCCAGGTCCAGCCCCCCTCAGGGGTAGAAGGGAATTGAATAAAGGCCCTCCCAGCAGGTGGGAAGGATTTTCCCCCTTCTTAAAAGACTCTGTGAGGTTTAAAAAAAAAAGTGTGCTTATTCTGGAACGAGGTGGAAGAACCAAATTGCCACATTTTTGTAAGCTACATGAAAGGGCTCACACAACTGCATCCCACTTTGCACAACAATCACCTGCCCTGTGCTGGACCAGCTTCATCCCCTACGCTGTCATTATGTCCTGGGTGTCCCCAGCCAGGCTGCAGGACCTGCAGCCTCCCTCACCTCCTTTTCTTCTGGAGCTGTTCCACTCTGGATAAACACCATTCATTGATGCAGCTGTTGGGAGACTTCCCACATCCCAGGGGAGTGCTCCAACCACAAAATTATCCTCACCCTTGCTCTCGTCCAGTGGGTATTTAATTATTCTTACAAAGTGAAGTAATTCCAACTGTAGAAAACAAGAGGCACCCGGGTCAGAGTACCCCATCATTATCACAGTAGGGAGCACTCTCCTAGGACATGAGATTTCCCAATCAGACGCTGAAAACACCGGGGGAAGCTGAGAAGAGAAATCTTATTGTTTTCTCCTCCATTTTGTGAATAGTTCCTCAGAAGTCATGAGAATAACAGAGTTTGAGATAGGTATTTATCTGTATGTGTATATTTCTGGAAATGCTGAAATGAAATGCTTCAACATTTCCAATATTTATTTTTTTTTTTAGCATTTAATCCAAAAACATTTGAGAATATGCATCATATTTGGCAAATAACCGTGGCCACCCTGAAACCACATTTTTAGCAAATAAATGATTCACTAAGTAAATTTAGCTCATCTTAAATGTCTATTTATATCACAGGAACACACCCTGTCACTGTTGGGACTTCACCATGCTGAGTACTATCCAGAGCTCACAGCCAGACGTGCTCCACCACAAACAGCCTGAGAGGGAAAAATAAAGCCCTGCCTATTTGCTTTTTGCAACAGCACAGATGTCAGCCTCTCTGTCCCAGAAGAGCTGTGCCCCATCCTATAAACCTACCCCAGATACCTCACACCATTTTGGGACTGGCAAGTCAAGCATCATCTTGGCAATCTCCTCTCTGCCACCAGCACAGCAGAGCCATCCATCCATCCATCCATCCATCCATCCATCCATCCATCCATCCATCCATCATCCATCCATCCCTTTTTTAGTTCCCTTTCCCAGAAGAGAACCATCTCAGGGGAAACCTTTGCCTTCCACTGGCAATATCCTGTGAACACCGAATGGGTTAATCCCCTTTAACCACCATCCCAGTAATGAAAGGTTTCACTCTTTGTCACCTAATGGTCTTGTGTCTAAAATAGAAGCCGAGCTGCCTTCACTGGAAATGTTTTTAATCATTGTGGAATAAAAACCTAGCCTGGCTAGTGCCAACCAAAGAGATGTTTGTCTGCTCAGCAGATTTTATCAAAGCTTCCTTGATGTCTTTGCCTTTGTAATGCTAAGCACTTCACTGTTTGGCATATTTAAAGTAGGATGCGGTACATGTGAAGCATTTCACAGAGTGATGATGTATCGAGTGTGCTTTAGGAAGTAATGAAAGCAGCAGACTCATGATTTTTGAGCTTTTAATTACTTATTAAGTGGCATGACATAAAGGCTACGGGGGAGATTTTTTTTTTCAGCATCCAACTTATTGGCTTTGAAGTCGGTGCCTAAATACCCTTTGTGCCTTTGAAACTTTCCGTCTGCTCACAGGGGAACGTGCTGCTGCTCTGGGCTTTGTTTCACGCTGACCACATTTGTTCAGGGAGAGGAGCCCAGGGATGGGAGCCTGCTCAGACACAGGTCTCTGCCTTTGCCATGGTGGATAAAGATGAGGGACAGGCTAAATGCGTGTCCTTTGACAAAGGATATAGAGAGAGCCCTCAGCACAGAGCCTGGAGCAATGAGTTCTGACCTGGCCTCAAAAATGCCAGCACTACAGGGGGCAAATAACCATAGCAGCCCCCAGGGTGCTTTTAATGAGCTGAATCACAGTCCGAGTCCAGCTCTCCATCACTCACAGGCCACTGCCACAGCTGGTTTTAGCAGATGTCCCCTCTGACAGAAAGAGCCCAGCAAAGCACAGTGGTTGGCCTCACCACCATCTCCCTCAGGTCTGGTGTCACCGCTGTGACAAGAATGCCAAAGCTTCACGAGCAATAAAGTCAGGAGAGGCCAGAAAGAAGAAAAGACTCTCAGATTCAGGTTTGGGGATTTGTGGGTACTCCAGGATTTTTTTTTTTAAAATTTTACATTTTAAAAAAATTATTTATTTTTTTTAATATTTTGAAGGGAAATATTTTCTTTCCACTTATTCTCATGATAAATCAGAAGTCTGTGGCCTCATAGAAATGTTTTCTCTGAGGATGGAGCCAGATAAAGTATTTTTCATGATAGTGAAGATGAAACCAGATCCTTCCCTTGCTGCCATCTGTGCCAACACTCACTGTGTCACAAGATGTCCTAGTGAGCAGGGATCTCTTTGCTCAGTCAGCAGGTGACCCAGCAGTGAGAACACCTCTTTTTTACAAGTCCCACTGATTCCAAGAATCCCTCATGGACCACAAATCCAAGAGGTTCACTCTGGCTCCAGAGGCTGCTAAATTCCGGGGGGTCATGTCAAAGCTGGAGCCAAATACACGGGGATAAACTCACCCTGCAGCTGCCTAAGGCACCC
The DNA here is from genome assembly GCF_001522545.3 of Parus major. NCBI lineage: Eukaryota > Metazoa > Chordata > Aves > Passeriformes > Paridae > Parus > Parus major. The sequence goes on from NC_031769.1 coordinate 4,700,748, forward strand.
TCTCATCCTCTGGTCTATGAAAAAGAGGTGTCATTCTGACATCCTGAATCAGTATCAAAAGCTCTTTTCAAAGAGAAAGAAAATGGGGAAAATAAAGAAGAAAAAGCGGGGGCTGCTGCTGAAAATCTGCCCTCTCCACTGATGGAGAAATGCAGTGCCAAAAGTGCAATATGTGTATTTTTATCCCCACTGAAGGAAAAAGCAAAGCCACAACTTCCCTTGTTCAGTAAGTGACCAACACAAACACATAAGGGCTCAAGTGCATTTCTACCCCCTGGAAAAGTTTTCTTTAATTAGGACAGACACAGTGCTCAGTCAAAGCAACATCAATGTCCAGGCACACAATTTGATTAACCCACTTCTTACAATCTTTGCTACTTGTTCAGCTATTCCAGAGGGGGAAAAAAAAATAATAAAAAAAGAGAGAGGGAAAGACTAAAATCCACTTGGTTTCAAACAGTTGGGGATTTTTTTCTTTCTATAATTTTTCCCCCAAAGAATGACAAATACCAGCATGATGCTTTTTTAATTTTCTGAGTCTGCAAAACATTGTCTCTAACTGGATTTTTCTCAGTACTGGTCAGATCTGCACAGGGTCATCTGGGCAGGCAGCTGCAAGGGGATTTGGTTCAGGAGTGGAATGACTCAGGCTGCTTCCCAGTATCACAAGCAGCACATGAAAGGGTTGTGTCCTGGTATTTGCCTGAAGCTTTATTAGGTCATGTTATTTAGAAAATGTACTGCATAAAACAATAATTGGTTTTTTTTAAAAAAAAAATTCCTGCAGTCTGTATTGTTCATGATAGATTAATTTGCAGGTCTATTTTATTACTGCAGGTCCAATAAAGAGCAGAGGTGAATGCTGTCTAAAAAAAAAAAAAAGAAGGCAAAGGGCTGAATATTAACATCTTCATTTTACTACTGGGAACTAAACATCAAAGGGACTGAGGGCCATGTAAAAAAAACAATTTAAGTTCAACATAATGAGCCTGAAGAGTCCATTTAGCAGAAACCCAAGTTTGAAGGTGCTGTGAGCGTTTCACTTTTAGTTTTGCAGTATTTCTGGGACCCAGGGTTGCCCCTGGACAAGTCAGCTGGAAGTGACCTAGGGTTTAGGTCATGATGAGTTCCTCAGCATCCAGAAATGAGCCGTTCCTCTGACTAATTCCCCAGTGGGATCCCACCCACTCAGTGCTCCATGCGCAGGATCAGCCTGCCCACAAAAAGGGGCATTGATATCCCTTAAATCTTCCTGTGGCATAAAGCTGGAAATCCCAGGAGGTGGGAAATGGGTGTGTGATGTGTTCCACAGCCTGAGGAGCCACAGCAGGTCGGCAGGCTGGTCTAGTGGGGGGGATGCTGCTCACCCACCTTGTGAAACTGGGATGTTGCATATGAAGCAAGTCAAGTGCAATTAGGTGCAAAGGAGAAAAATGGTGGTGGCTCTTTGCCCCTTTCACCAGATCTACCTGCACTTGTGGGAACTCTTAATTTTAACAGGAGTTTTAGGATCTCTCCAGTTGTTTCAGTCTCTAAAGATTAGGTGTCACTATGGCTTGTGTTGAAATATGGAGGATCCTTTATCAGACTGAGCCCCAAACAGCTTCACTTCTTGTCATAAGTCAGTGGTACATGAGGGACTGAAACTCACAGCTAATGTGTGGAGATTTCTGCAAATCAGAAATTTGGAATCAGGAATTTGTCCTCCTTCACTTGTTTCCCACTAACATCCCTCTTCTGAGGCTCCATTGTGCCACTGGGCTTGTCAGGGCTGTTCTCTCACCTGGGACTTTCTTAATAATATTTATGTAGTGGTTTGCTTGTTGTTGAGGGAAAAGAAGTGAGAATTTCCCCCAAAAAGCCTGAAGGAGAAGTTGGCCTCGGCACAGATTGGAGGGGTTGGTGTCATGGTCATGCCTGCCACACTGCAGGTCACGGTGGATGGGCAAGGTGAAAACCACCCAGGGTGGTGACACGAGCTGACCTCTGCTAGAAGTGAGCAGGGATAAGTTGCAAGTGGCTTTACCACACCTTCTTTTCACCTTGACAAGGAGCAGTTCAAAACCATCCCAGGAAAACCAGGAGAGGAGTTGTATTTTTATCTCATTCTCAAAATCTGGAGTGTTTATGTTTCCTTTAGTGCACACATGCAATTCACGCTATGAGGATGTATCACAAAGCACTTTGGGCCCAAATTGCATCCCAGCCATGCCCATTTTCACCCATGGTAGCTCACCTGGAGTCACCCCAGATCGACATCAGTGTAGCTAATAGCAGGATCTGATCTTTCATCTCTTCCAGTGAAATAAGAATCAGAGGGCTTAGATGCTGATGAGGTATTTTCTCACTCAGTTCCCTTACACCAGTACAGAGGCTGAGGAATCCTGTCTATAAAAGAATTTAATTATGCTTATTAGAACAATGTATGGTTTAGTGGGTGTCAGCTGGGAGCAGCTCCTCACTCAGGCCAAATGCCACATGATAAATGAGCATGAACGAGTGAGATTGCTTGGTGTTACCCATTGCAGGAGCCTGGAGCTCCTCAGCAGCTTTTTCTGCTCCAACCTCCTGCATTAAAACTGCAAAACCAGGAGTGTGCAGCCTACATGTGTGGGAGAGCGTGTGCAGGAGGGAAGGTGAAGCTGGCATCGCCTTCACTGGGTATTTAAAGAGCTGCAGTGACTCCAGAGTAGTTTCCCATGTGGACACACACATATGTTCACACTCCCACTTACTTCAGTGTCTCTGAAATGAGAGTATTTTATTTTTTTCTTTTGAGTTGGTTTCTCTCTCTAGCGGCATTTGAAATTGAACTGTAAGGAAGGGACTACAATTCCAGAGAAATAGTCTGATGCTCAAATGCTTCCTTTAGATGGCTGTATCCAGGCAGCATCATCCAAACTAGTCACCCCCACCTGACTGGCTACTAAAGACCAGCCCACTGAGGTCTCGAGCACAGTTCATCTCCTCCTACAACAGATGACTAAAATATGGCAGAGGAACTGTACCCCAAAGTGCCCATTCCCCTCCACTGACCAGCAGGGTGTGTTTGCACAGATGATTCATAACAAAAGCGCCCTTGCAGGAAGAGGTGATGTGCAGATCCACAGGGTCTCCCAGGAGAGTCTAAACCACAGGCTCTGCCTTCCCTGCCCAGGTGGTTTGTGTTGTTACCCACCTTAAAATTACAGAATCACAGACTGGTTTGGGTTGGAAAGGACCTTAAGGATCATCTTATTCCAACCTCCCTGTGGTGGACAGCCATACCTTGAACAGGTTTCTCAAAGGCCTGTCCAACCTGGTCTTGAACATGCCCTGTTGGAACAATAACTTCCATTATTTGGTCCTAAAATGCATGAAAGCCTTTACCAGTCCTATTCAGAGGTTTTGTGTTCACTGGCATCGCTGCTGTGTAACCTCCCAAGCAGAGAAGCTTTGCACGGGATTCAGCACCCCCAAAATCTTCCTCTGAGGAACTTTCCTTATTTTTTTCTTTGATAAAGACAATTTTTAAAAAAAGGGTTCAGATGAGTCAGGATCAGGAAGTTCCCCTCAGTCCATGTGCACATACAGCCAAAGAATTCACAATTCACACGAGCAACACCCGGAGATAAGATTACACAGTGTGGGCGAGCATCTGTAATCCTCCACTCCACCCACAAAGAGGGTATCTTTTATTATCCCATCTCGAGGCTTTCAGCTTCAATGGGCTGTGGTTTGTACATCCAGAGGTTTCTGCCCTGGTTTTCTTGACTTATAAGTCCTAGACAGGGACTTATGGGGCAGAGGAGAGAATTTGAGGGATTTTTTTGACAGGGCATGGAGTAGGGCATAGATAGGTCAAGGGGGAATGGCTATAAATGAAAAGAAAGTAGATTTAGGTTTGATATTAGGAAGAAATCCTTTACTGTGAGGGTGGTGAGGCCCTGGCACAGGTTGCCCAGTGAAGCTGTGGCTGCCCCTGGATCCCTGGAAGTGTCCAAGGCTGGATGGGGCTTGGAGCAACCTGGGATAGTGGAAGGTGTCCCTGCCCATGGCAGGGGGTGGGACTGGATGATCTTTAATATCCTTTCCAATCCAAACCATTCCATGATCCCACATTCTTTTAAGGCTTCTCCCCTCAGGGTGCATGTCTGCAGCTGGGGGGGCACTGTGCAGCTCAGTTTGCATGATCAGATATTCTCAGAAGAGTAACTCAGAGGCATCTGAGAACTATTACATCAAGATTTAGGTGACAGCTTTCAAGAGAAGCTTTCTGAGTGCACCACAGACATTAAGGAAACCTCACACTCTGTGCAGGCTTAGTGAGAGTCCAGAGAGCAGCTCCAGAGCAGGTGACGAGGCAGCAGCCAGGACAGGGCCAAGCCTCCTGCCTCCTACCCCGTGCTGCTAACCACAAAGCATCCCCTCCCCTTTGTCAGGAAGGCTAATCCTGTAATGTGACTCTTGAGCAACGCTTAGGAGCCTAAATAGAACTTCATTCCAAAATAGCGCGTATGAAAATGAAGATAAGGCTCAACAAGTTGTAACAGATGCCTGTTAATTAGTCACTGCAAGGCACTTTCAAATGAGAGCTGTGTTTGGTGCACCAGCCATCCACAAAGGCTGATGTCCCCTCTCTTCTCCAGGATTGAGTAAGGAGAAGGGATAAACCTGGACACCCTCATGTCCCTCAATCCCCCAGTCTGGCTGCAGCAAGGTGATCCCTGCTTGCTTTCTGTCACTGGCCTCAGCCCAGCATTAAAAAGGCAGGATTTGGGTTTTACACTTGCACACAAATCCCAGAATCAGACAGTTCTACGAGTGTAGGGCAACCTCAGGAAAAACCAGCCAGGACTTATGTGCCCTTATATAAGCACAGACAAAACACACTGGTATCATTTTATTACTTTTGTCTTGATACTTGCATTTTATCTTCATTTATATCTCATATTTCTGAGCCCAGCAGTAAACAGTTTCTCCCTCTTTCATAACCCTTAATGATACAGGTTCCTTTTTTCCCAACTCTTTCAGATTACCATTTAAATTAACTATATAAATCAGACCCTGGCCTCTATTACACGAGAAAACAATTGGGTTCTGTTTAACTTAGGAATCTGCAGTGTTTATAGATAGACAACCCCGAAGGTAAGTTACTAAACTAGTTTCTAGTTGCATTGATCTGTTGCCAGAATACATAAATTATTAACTGAGAAGTAACTCCAGAGAGTGTTGTGTATTTAAGTTCATATTTGGTAGGGCTGGGGATATGTGGTTTGTCCATAAGTAGACACTAGAAATATTAATCACTTTCAAGTAGAATTCTATATTTTAATTGCTGAGAGGAGACTTCTTTCTTTCAGTGTCTGAGTAAGAAACCTTTCCCTTGCTTAATTTAAGTTACCGCAGTGCAATCCTATGGGAAAACTCCTACAGATTTCCCTGAGGACTCCAGTGTTGAGTCCCTGGGAGTTTGACCATTTATTTTGGTTGATCAGAGTGCCTAGATCTCTCTGCCACCTAAATCTATCTCCCTTGAACTCCAGCTACTCAAAATTTAGTGTTCTGTCACTGGAGCACTACATGGAGAGCAAGATAATAGCGTTTGCCTCCCAAAACGACACGAGGCACTCAAAATACTTGACAGTGCCAAGGTCTGGGTGAAGAACACTCTTTTCTGCTCTTTTGTGTTAACCAGGAGGCTGACCTGAGGTTTGCTGTCCTTCAAAGCATGGAGGGTCAGAAAAATTTGAATTTCCTGGCTGCCTTTTTGAGGATCAAGACAAGACTTTTTTTGAAAATTAGGGGGATGGACACAGCACGTGCCCATCAAGAAAAGCTGAGGAAAGACATTTGCTCTTTATCTTCCAATTCTCATTAATTTCTGAGGTGTGGAACTTGGATCCTCTGGGGGTTAATAGGACAATATGTGGCATCCTGGCTGCTCTGTGAGGCCAGCCTGACTGCAGAGGATGGGGCTGTGAGGAATGCAAGCTGTCTGCATGCCACTCAGCCCCTGGGTGGATTCAGCACTAATTCCAACTTGCCTCTCCCACCTTCTTGGAATAAATTCCTTCCCAGCTGAGCTGCACTGCAGCCAGCAGCTCAGAGAGCAGGGAGGTGACAGCCTGAGCAGGCTTGCTCCCAGCAGGGCAGGTATCACTCCTCACTTGGCCTCCTCCTGGAAAGTCAAGGAAATTTAACTTTGTCTCCACAGCACAGGGTGTCAACCCACTTTCCACACAACAGGGAGAAATCCAAGTGTGATGACTGTCACCAAAAAGAAATTGTCTTGCAGGAACAGCCCAGAGCCATGAGGTGCCCCATCCCTCTGATTGCAGCAGGTCCATCCCAGAGCAGCTCAGGGAACAGCAGGAGAGACATTTGCATGGGCAGAAAGTCAGAATTAAACAGCCACATCCAGCCACATCTTGTCCAGGCACCTACGTACAGCATCCCTGCTGTGAGAGAAGGGTGTTCACCTTTTGTATAATCTTCACCCACGCCAGAAGAAAAGCACCTTTTTGGCTGTACAGGTGCCACAAATATTTTTGCAAAGCCCTGTGGTTCTTTGCAATTTGGTGGAAGCTTTAAACTCATTAGGACTTGGGATTTTTTTCTGCTACAAAGCTGTGAGGGGCTGAAGGATGAAACCCATTTCTTTTGTTTGCACAGTACCTGAGGTTCTGCCATCCTCATGTCTGGATTCTCCTGCCTCTGGAGGCTGGTGCTGCCATTGAGCAACACAGAGCTGAGGGGTGGATTTCAAGTGAATTTAAGCACTTAAATAACTTTATGCAAAAGGGATGCACATATTTGATGGCTATCACCCAGGAAGTCCAGAGAAATTCAAGTAAGGGAGCCCAGTTATCTAAAGATGTGTGACAGCTCTCAGCTCTCAGGCAAACTTTTCCTCACCAATAGAAAGATTGGCAAATTTTGTGGAGCTGAGTGCTTCTGGAATCAGTTTTGGATGCCTTGGTCATTTTATGTCCTTCTCTCATAGTTCTTTCTCCTGGGAGGCCCAGTCTTCTGAGGTGTAGCATGAGGCTTTGAGATTAAAAAGAGAAATGTCCTTCTTGTATTAAGCATCTGTGGTTGCTAGAAATCAAAATAAAATTGGCCTTGCACATTTAAGAAATTTAAAGATTTGGGTTTGCAACTCTAAAAGGCCCACAGATTTAGTTTGATCTGGGCATTTTTATTATGCAATAGTATGGGTAACATCTGGACTGAAGTACTATGCCAGGGGTTTGTGTTTTAGTTCTGTTCCTCAGCAACACTATCAGGGCAAAGTGGAAAATTTTGTGGTTGCAATTCTGAGTATGTTGGTAGACACCCCCTTTGTGACCTTCTGCAAGTCACTTTATCCCTCTGCAGAAGTTCTCCCCAATAAAACAAGGGGGAAAAAACCTTTCCCTGCACCAGGAGCAGCTTCTGAAGATGCTGTCAGGATGTGAGAAGTTTAGAGGCCACCGAGATGGGGAATGGTCCAAGTGCTGAGGTCCACTGCCTGTGACTGAGGTGGAGATGCAAAGATTGAGGCAGTCCTGAAGCTGGAGACAAAACTGAGATGGAAAACCTGAATATTGTGACAATTTCTGTATTGATCTTCCTGTTTGTGTCCCTGAAGTGCAGCAGCAGGATTGTGGTGAAGTGCTGTATCCAGAGAGCTTTCGCAGTAGTGGGTGAGCATCAATCTCCAGAGATAAGGGGCACTGCTATTCTCTGCCTCATAAGCTATTAATTACCAGATGTTAGAATTTATTTATTTTTCCTGAAAAGAATTCTGACAGCAGAGAGTCTTTAGAAAAGAATGGAGGAGAAAAAAAGAAAAAAACCTACTCGTTTAAAAATTCCTCTTCCTCCGGTTTTCTAAACGCTCCTGGGTTGCTGAGCTGTGAAATATGATGTCTTTTTAAGAGTTCCAAGATTCTTGCCCAGAAGGAAGAAAATACTGTTCAGGTTTGTCTCTTGAGGATTTAATGATCACATCGTAAATTTCTCTGGAGAAATGAAGTAGCAGTCAGTGGGTAATATCCCATCTAATGCAGTTTTCCCCTCTTTTCCTCCTCAAAGGCCCAGCCTCTCTCTTCAGACCTCTGGGATTTTCTGCATAATGGGAGGATGCAGACACAGGGTGATGTGCCCTTCACAAACCAATTTGACACACTCAAATATTATTCCTGCTCCAGCTTAAATCTTGCTGCTTGATCTAAACCCCTCTGTGCCCTAAAAACAGCACCGTTCAGTGTCCTCAAAAGCCAGAGCAACAGAAATAAGGGATTTTTTTTTATATAGCTGGTGTATGATAGTCCAAACATCTGTGCTCCTGCATCCCAGCACGTTTCAGAGGGATTCATCTTTTACTGGAAGGACACAGATACTGGAGAATAATGATTTCCCATCTCTGTAAGGCATGTGAAACCAGCCTGACTCTTTGCTCAGAAAAGCCTACATGGAAACCTGTGAAAGAATGAGAGAAAGGTGCAAAAAGCTGATATTTTTTAAACATCAGCCACCAGCCATGGAATCAGGGTCTCACAGAATATCCTGAGCTGGAAGAAACCCACAAGGATCATTGAAAACCATCAGTCCAGTCCCTGTCTCTGCACAGGACAGCCCTAAGAATCCCATCATCAGAGTTCAGCTGCTCAGCTTCATTCCTGGACACAGGCACAGCAACAACAATCCTTTTTGGATGCTGAGGGTTTTTTTTTTTCCCAGAGCCATGTGTAGAACAAAGGGAGAGTCCATCTTTGGGGTAGAAACACTCATCAGGCTATGACCAAATTCTATGTTTTAGTGTTGCCCTCCATACTTTCTCCACCTAAACCCTTCTTACTAACTTTAAGCTTAGAATTTCTGGTTCTTGTGTTGGCTGCTCTGGGAGCCATGTGTCTTTACCCACCCTGCACCCAATTTTCATCAGAAATACTACACAATAAGAAGGAAGGATTTATTATTTGCAAGAGAATTGGTACTCTTGGGCTGAGGTCTCTCCCAGCCTCAGAATTTATGCATTTCACTATTTCCTAACCACCAGCAGTGTGTGACTCTCGGCCCTTTGTTTCCCAGGCACCTTCAGTGAAAACAAGCACAAGACTCCCTTGTTATCTGGTTCCTGTCTTGCAGCACAAATCAGAGCTCTTCCCTACTGTATCCCACAGTATTTTTAGGTCACATCTTACCCTATTTGCTCATCTTTTTCCTGAACAGGGGTTATATCCATATATGAACAGGCTGACCACACAGCAGCTGCATTAGAGAACACCATGGAGAAGATGAAAATGGCATGAATGTTTGAAACCCTGGCCTGAGATGGATGGAATCCCCCTCTCATCCAAATCACCAGTGCTGGTGTGGTCTGGGGGAGGAAAATGGCTGGATCTAAAGTAGGGGGGACCACTGCCCTCTCCTCACACCCACTCAGTGCTGAACTTCAATTTGCAAGGCAGATGATGAGTGGGTTTAATATCTTTGGGCAGATCTCTTCTTTGTTCTCCAGGTTTCCTGCTGCCTTGATAGTCAAGAATGCCAGAGTTTGTGGGCATGGAGAAGAGAGGTGGCAGGTCCCTACTCCAGCCTTCTCACTGCCTGATGGGGCTTTGGACAGGTCTTCCCTCCTTCAGCCCTTGGGGATTTGGATTCCTTCTCCTTCCTGTGAGTCAATGTGCCTGATCACAAAATAAATTGTGATCATATATTCCTCTGGAAAACATTAGGCATCGGTGCTGTATCCCACTCTTACTCTGAATAACCCATTTCTGCACAAGGACACACTGACCTTGAAGGACTTGTTGAATGTCAGGGTGGGACACCAAGCCTTGGATGTTGTCTCCTGACCACTGGCTCTGGCTTAACACAGAAAAACAAAAGGCACTTTACAGTGCACCTGGAGATGGGCCTAAGCCACAGATTCAAATGTGAATGAAGACAGAAGGCGTTTGGCTCCAGGGTTTTGGTTCAGGTCCTTAAATAAAACAATTTAATTTACAGTGTGCCTGGCCCAGAGGAGCTTGTAAGAAGGAATGGAAATCCTCCACCAGAAGTTATGGGTTTCATTTGGAACTCTGTGGAGGAGAGTCCTACAGCCTCTGCTATGAAAACATTGGGCCAAATCATCAGCCTTGTCATTTAAATCTCTGCTGCAACTTGACAACACTTTCACTTGACATTGGCACACAGCGTCTCCACACACCTACATAACTGTTTTATAAAATGCTCAGCCTGGCAGGATGCAATCCCAAAGGATAAATTAATAATAAGCCACATATGCAGACAACGAAATACTCAGAATTGCATAACAGTTCCAGAGATGAACAATCCATATCGAGTTGGGAAAAACTACTCTGTTTCAGATCCCAAGTCAATGGGCACATTCCTACTTTGTGCTGCCAATATTTGCTGGGTTTTGTGTGGCACAGATAAGATGTGACTCATGGTAAAACAGGCAAACCCTGCCCAAACTAGAAGCATCCCATTTAGTGTGTTGAAAAGGCACCAAATTAGCTATTTCCTCAACATTTGCATATTTTCTTTTTGCATGAAACACACTTCAGGGTGTATTCCCTCTCATAATCTTCTGATTTATTAATCTTCATGGCATGGGCATAATTATTTTCATGGTTCTGCCATGGTTTCTACAGGCAATAAGCATCACCATGTCAAAACAATTGTATCACCTTCTTCTCTTGCTTCCTCTGTAGCCTTCCAAAGCCAGTGCTCTCCTTCTCCTGGCAAAGCCTGATTTCCTCCTTTCTGCTCCCAACCCACCTGAAAGGAAAGGGATTAAGGTGGAGACAGCTGTGCCGGCTGCAAGTCTGGCTGTGGTGAGGAGAGACGGGATGGCTGCAAAGCTCCCACAAAGTGGAGGCTCCTTCCAGCCAGAGCTTCTACTTGGCACCCTCCAGACACAAGGGTGGAAAGGCAGGAACAGCCAAAAGCAGCCTCAGTCTGCTCTGTCAGGGCAAGGAAGGCGATTGTAGGAGGCCTGGAGAGAGACAAGGCTCTACCCTGAGGATTCAGAGTCAGTCAGGGCATTTCTGCAAAGGGTGCTTTAGGTACTGAGAATAAAAAGCTCCACACCCCCATGGCCTCACACTGTGCACGTTTTCCTGAATGCACCCTGTAGGCTTCTTTCTTCAGGTTTCCCTGGCTGAGGTGCTGGGAGCTGATCTCAGCAACTCTCTGAGGAGCAGGGACAAAGGTGAGGTCCCCTCACTCCTTGCACCCATCTGATCATATTGGCAGGTCCTCCTCCTTCTGCTGGACTGGCCTTTCAGCCTTGACACCACAATGCTGGCAGGGTCTTCAAATGGTCTCTATCAACCAACTTCATCCCTGTTCTTAATCGATTTCATTATATTTTCTGTCCTGGGGCAGAGCTGTGGGTTTGATCAAGGTGGGTGTCAGGTTCCCTGTGTTTCTCCAGCACTTGGGGACGAGTCTTGTTTGAACATTTCAACCTATCAATGCCTGCTTGGAGAAGCCAGCCCATGCCTGCTGGCAAGCAGATTGTTTCAGAGCCCTGTTTTGTGAATGTCTCCTGCCTGGACCTCCTGGATAAGGGAAAACGGGAGATCAAGCTTACCTGGGCTCCTTGTGCTTGGTTCCAAATAGAAATCAGACCAAGAAATGAATGCACAGTGATGTCTGTGCCTAGAACACCCCAAAATCACACACTTTGAGTAATCAGAGCTCTCTTTACCACTGAGAAAAAAAATTAAATTCACATATTGGCTAAAAGCCGAGTGGCAGTGTTGGCAGCCGGGTGCTGCTGGTGCCAAACCAGCCGGTTTCCTGGCTGGCAATAACCGGCTGCATTCCCATCCAGAAAGCCAAACCTGCACCCGAGAATCAGAGCAGGCATGCAGGCAGCAAAGCAGGGGACTGTGATCCCACTTAGCACACAGCATACCCAAGTTATTCTAGTGGATTTCTTCCAAGCTCCTGCCAATAAAACTAAAATCACAGTCATCTAGTCATTGCTTGGTTCCAGGGCCATGGAAATATTTTCTGCTTGCTGCTGGGTGAGCTCTCCTCACTGTGCCTGTCACTGGGATATTTTTTTTTGCCCCTCGCAGCAATGCTCAGGAGAAGATTGTAGACATAAAAGAGAAAATGAATTAGAGCCATTACAAAAAAAAAAATAGCAGTCTCTTCTCTGTGATTTTTATCTCAGGCAGACGGCAAACCCACACAGCTGGGTGCTGGTGTCTGCCCAGCCTGGGAAGAGGAGGGAAGGGCTGCTCTGGGTGAGGTGCCTACCTGTGCTGGCTGTCGAGGGGAGCTCTGGGGGCTGCAGCAGGGCCTGGCAAGTGGCAGCCCTGAGAGCTCCTGTGGTGGCTGCTGACACAGCTCCCAGCCAGTCCTGCTCCATCCTGTGCCATCCTCGGGACCCAGGGGATGGAGCTGCGGCACTGAGGCTGCTCAGTGGGGTGGACGGTGGTCCTTGCCCAGCATGCAAAACTCTGCTGACCCTGAGGACATTTCTCTTCAGGAAGAGAGGCAATGGCCTCAGACTGCACCAGGTTCAAACTGAACATCAGGAAAAAATTCTTCACTGGAAGGGTTGTCAAGCATTTGAACAGGCTGCCCAAGGAAGTGGTGGATTCAACATCCCTGGAAGAGCTCAAGAAATGAGTGGATGTGGCACTTGGTGCTGTGGTTTAGTTTGGCCAAAGGTTTGACTCAATGATGTCAAAGGTCTTTTCCAACTCTAATGATTCTCTAATTCTGCAGTGTTTGAGTGCACGGGGTGCCTGGTCCAAGCATCTTCATCCCTTGCACTGTCTTCCTCCTACCTCTCACCCAGTGCTGTGCCTTCACAGTGCCAAGGCCACAGCTTTAGTGCAGGTAAAACCTGTCCTGAGGGTTTTCCATCAGCATTCAGCTCTGGCCATGCTCAAATCACACCAAGGCTGGCTGTCACTGATGCTGAGGAATCCGAGCCCCTTTTCCTGCCTCTCTGTGCTGGAGGGGTCAGGCTCAGACCCAGTGCAGACTCCAGGAATAAAGCTGGCTCTGCTTCACCTTGTGGAAGGCTGTTCCCTCTCCTCCTGGGAACTGACAACTTTATTAGTTGCAAATGTCCTCATTGTCACTGGTGCCAGGCAAATCTGCCCTTGGGCACCATTTGGGTGAGTAGCTCCAGGGCCATTACTCCAGAGGCTTTTTCCTGCTAACGTTGCTGGCACAGTGTGTACTTGGACAGGTCAGGTAGCTGTAGGACTGTCCCCAAAGCCTGTCTAAGTGCAATGACTTGCACCTGGGTTGGGATTTTTGACAGGGAAATGAGTTTCCATGACATTAACCAACAAACTTAGAGCAAATTGCATCCCCTTGTGCCAGACACCTTCTGCTTCAGGCTGAAGGAAACCTCTGAGGATAAAAGCAGAGGAGAACAGAGTGATAGTCCACTCTGCAATGTGCTGCTCTAGGGAGGGATGAGAAATAATCCCAAGTATGATGGTATGAAGTATCACGGTCCCTGTGTGACTTTGCTGAGACAGGAGACTGAGGGTCTTTCAACAGCAGCTCAACACAGTTTGCAGAGCAGGGAAGAGGTTGTGAAAGACTTTGGGAAGAATAAAAACCCAGTTGGAAATTTCTCTACCAATATTTATGACGCAAAGCCAAAGGCTCTCATCAGGATTTGGTAAGACAAAGTCCTGTAGTCTCCCTCATGAGGGCACTGGGGACCTCAGCTGGTTTCTCTCCCAAGGCGTGACGCCAGGCATCTTGCACGATTCCCAATTTCCACGTGTCTTTGCTCATGTTTGCAGGCTTTTGAGAGTTGCAAAATTTCCCCTTCTACCGTCATCCCAAGGAGGGTGGACACTAGCACTGTTCCCAGCCCCAGGGTCAAATTGCTCAGCCTTTGAAGATATTTCCTTGGAGTCCTTGAGCCTGAGTTTCTTGGCCTCTTTGAAGTTTCCCCTTGATGTTAGTGCATCTCTGGGTGACTCAGTTCCCTCCCTCTCTGAGTGAGATCAGATCTTGTTTGCCAGCTTTGTCCTATATCCCCCTGCTCAGATATGTGATCTTGGGCCACTGAGTCCAAGGGCTCTGAATTTATGGTGGACTCTGCATGCACCAGCATCATCTCGTTGCTTCCTGTTGATAGCACATTTCCTTGGTACAGGGGTCTTTGGGGTATCCCTGCTTTCTGGAGGTGAAATTCTACAGCCCAGCTTCATAGGCCCCAGGATTCCCACCAACCATGAAAACCTTCATTCGCTCCCAGTTTTTCTGTGGGGGACTGAAATGAGGATGAGAGAGCCAAAACACCTCTCCTAGAGTCATGAGGAAAATCCCTTTTTATTCCTCCTTCAGGAATGACTCCTTTGCTCACATCTTTCCTGGAGAACTTTTCCAGCTGCACTTTTATCCTGAGGACTCTCATGGTCACCTACAACAGCAGGAATTGGCCTTGAGCTCTTCACAGTGCCCAAGGCTGGCATGAGCTGCACGCTGGGTTCTGATGTCCATCCTGCAGGCACAGTGAGCATGCAGAGCTCACAGCCACACACAGCCAGGTTTAAGGGGAGTTGCCCTTATCTGACATCCATTGATTTAGGCCTTTAAACTGGGAAGGAATTTGCTGCAGGTCACAGGAAGCCAATGGATAATCCCACAATCCTCATCACATCCCAGTCTTGCAGCGTCAGCCTCTCAGGCATGTTTTTCAACAATGCAGATATTTGTGTGCTCTGGATATGGAAACCAATCCCTCAACTCAGTTTCCTTACACCCACTGAACCCCAAAACCCAGAATCTTTTTTGGAAAAATCAAGGATTTAAATGCTAACAGTCAGAGGGCAGAAAGCAGAGCCTGTCCCTAGCTCTGCTGGCACTGCTGGAATCAAGTGCCATGGAGTGAGAAGGATGAGATGGGGAAACCCAAGATAAACAGGCTCATTTTAGTGCTGGTACTCCAAGCCAGCAATGTCTCTGCTCCCACATGAGAGTAACCCTCCCTGAGCTGGGGAGCTGGAGTGCTTGTGGAGCTACAACAAAGGATTCAAACATGTTTCCTCTTGGAACAGGATGAAGCGAACCCTCTGCAACCCCATCCAGTGGGCAGGTTGTCATCCCCCCTCTCCCTGCCTCCCTCCAGAGAAGCAGCTCTGCTTCTCATCCACATCCACCCTCCCCTTTGAAAGCCAAGCTTCCTGCTCTGGGCTATTTCTGACCTCCAGAGCCAGGCTGCCAAGAGCCCAAGGATGAGCTGGCCAAGGGGATCTGGTGAGGCAGGGCAGGGACCTGGGGTGCCTGGGGGTCATTGAAACAACTTTTCTCATAGAAACAAGGCAAAATCACCAAATCATGGGATGGTTTGTGTAGGAAGGGATTTTGAATATCATCTCCTTCCATCTCTCAAGATGCTTTCCTGGTCAGCTGTGTCCAAGCAGACAAAGTTCTCCCACCCCCATCTCAAGGCAAACAAGGAATTGCCATTTCTTGGCCCTGATTTTCAGATGTTCTGTGTGTGTTTCTGTATGTGCATTTATTCCCTCCTATTCACACGGATGTATAACCAGGCAGCAGCTGTAATGTAATACCAGAGTCCTGTATATAACTCTGAAAACACCACTGGAGCAGCCCTATTATCGTGAGACCAATCTGAGCAGGAAATATTATCATTACCAGGGGGCATTATTTTTTCCAATCACACTTCATATCAGTTGTCATCAAACCCTGTGTTTTATATAGTGTTACAATAGCCACAGTTGCCATGAATTGTCTCTGGATGGACTGTAAGTATTAAAAACAAAATAAGAAGCATATGTTGGAATGTCTGAAACTAGCAGACAAAACTCAAGGCTTTGACAACGTTACGGGTTTTTTGGAAGGAGCCAGATTTTAGCAATAACATTCCACTTTTGTGAGTCTACCCACCAGCATCTAACCTGCCCTATAACATCTCACTCGAGTTTACAATTTCCTTCACCTCCTGTTCCTCTCTAATGTAAACTCTCTGGCTTTTCTTGAACCGGTGCCTTGGAAGAGGAATAGCTCCAGTCTTCCAGGTGCCAACTGGAAATCTTCCTTTGCAGTGGACAAGCAAGAAAAAAACATACAATCTAAAGAAAGTGCTCATCCATAGCTCATTTTTTTCCCCCCTTGCTCCTGTTCTAGCTGTAGCAAAATGTCAAAGGCATGATGCACGCATTCCTTTGAAGCCATTCCATCGCCTGATGATCCATTTTGCTTACGAAAGGAATGTACGCTCGGTGCTGGGATTTTTGTTGGAAGGCCTCAGCAGCAACGGAATAACTGCAAGGAACACTGCCAGGTTTCCCCCCCTTTCCCTGTGCATTCCAAAACATCCATCCAGCGAGCAATAAATAGCAAAAAAATATTAATTACCCAAAGGAAGAATTCTCTCCTGAACAAATATTGGCTTTGTGACAAGAAGGAGCTTGTGAAATGTGTGTTTGCCTACCAAGCCCACTCAGTCTATTTCTGATTCCCAAAGAACATAATGACCTGTGTGCCAGATTTTATTTGGGCTTTTTTTTTTTTTTTTTTTTTTTTTTTTTTTTTTTTTTTTCATGGCCAGCAAGAACTGTAACAAACATTCAGGAAGGAAAACACTCCATTGTTGCTTCTGGTCTTATGGTGGGTTTTGTTCTATGCTTTTAATTGTGCTTCACTTCTGGAACTGCACAGAAAAAAAACCCCTGTTATTCTTTATTAACTTATTCACCAGTTCTCCCAGCTTTTCCTAAATTCATTTACTGCTTAAAAGTGTTCAGTAAATGAGCTTGGGAGAAATCAGTTTTGAGCTCTTATATGCCACACACAAACACAGAAGTACATGTATATACATATATATATATATTTATTTTTTTTTTTCACAGATACATGAGTAGGGGCTTGATATTGGGGCCACATGGGTTAATTAAAAAAGTATAAATATAAAAAAGCCTTCAATCTACACTCCAAAGCAAAAATTATGGTCTCCATCCTGTGCAAAGTGTGGTGCACAAGGCTCGGTCTTTGAAGAACTTGTTGCACATGAAGGTGAGCAGCTGATTTTTTGCTCCTGTGGCAAACACCCTCATCCCTGCCAGCCAGCCTGCAGGAACTCAGCTCATGGAGCTACTGCAAAGAGCATGAGAGTGGCTGGACTGGGACAGAAGGAAGGCCCAGCCTGCCTAGAGCCCAGCAGAGCCAAGCAGAGATGCCGTGGGAGGGATGGAAAATGTTGTCCCCAGGGTCTGCCCCAGCCTCAGCCCTTCTCAGCTCAGGGGCTGAGGTGAGTGGGGGCTTTCTGCATTTAATAACACTTTGCCTTTGACTTCTCCAATCTCCCTTGAACCTCCAAACTGAGAAGTTTTCTGCAGACTGGGAGGGAAGGAGAATTGGGAAAAGGGGATGTTTCTGCTCTCACTTTGGTCTGCTGGATGCAAAAAAGGAGTGCAGCTCACCCTGCTGTAAAACTCCCATGGCATTTCCCCAGCAGGTCCCACAACCTTCACAGGCTGCTTCCCTTTCTAACTCAAATCTTTCGGTCTACCAGGAGCTAAAAAACCATATTGGCATTTGCTCCTTGCCTCTCTTGTTTTGGGGCTATTTTTTTGGGGAAAACAAACAAACAAGCATACAAAGAGCATCACTTGGACAGGCACTTGGAGGAAACCAGGAGGGAGGTCAGGTCTGTGTAGCCCCAGGGCTTGGTAACCACAGTCCCAGGACATGGAATGCCAGTGCTCTCCTGCAGAACAGCACAGCAGTGACATTTGGAGTTTAAGTAAAATGATGGCAGCTTTCCTGAAAGCAAAGACTGCTTCAAAACACTCAGAGGAGACCACCCAGAGAAGACATGCCTGGAGTTCCCCATGAGCAAATCTCTTACATCCTAAGCTATCCCTCATCTAAGTTGCCCAAGGCAGGACAAGATCCATTCATAGGTTGTGCCCTTCCCTGCTGCGGGGAGCTGGTTGTATTGTAAAGGCAGTCAGCAGTTAGGAGCAGTTACATAGAATTATTTATCCACATAGAGATCTTTTCATGAACAGAATAGTAAATCTTTTCATTCAACAATTTTTAGACAAAAGCTATTTGTTAATGTGACATTTTTCAGCTGTATCAGTGCAAACATCCATCCATTTAGTTTTTCACACACAGAAAACTTCTTTCTTGCTGTTTGCAAAAAAAAAAAGAAAGAGAGGGAGGGTGAATGAAAACTGAATGTATTTTTGTTGTTGTTGTTGCTGTTGATGTTTGGGGTATGTTTTGCTGGAAAATAAAAAAAAAAAAGGTCAAAATAAGAAGATGCTGTGAGTCTTTAATTTAGGGGAAAGGTCATTTTTAACCATCTAAAATCACTTGATTCAATAAGTGTTGCCCAGATCCAGTGTCATGCTTTGTTAATCAGATTTCGGGAGGCATTCAGCACAGTAAATCACACTGCCATGTCTTATCAGCCAAACTAAACACTGTGGTTCCACCATGAGGAATGTCACAACTGGAATACTCTGCACAGCTGGCTCTTGTAGGACCCTGAGCAATGCTGCTGGTTTTTGGGGGTGTGCAGAAAAGAGGAGCAAAAAGACAGGGAGCCCAGGAAAGGGATTGCAAAGCTCAGTAGCATTCACTGGGATTCCTCAGGGCTGAGATTCACCCAACTTTATCTTCCCTTCCTCACCTTCCCCACAGTGACTGTCTAATGGGAGGGAAGCCACCCTCTCTGCTTGCCATGTTTGCCCTGAATTTGTGCTATGGAGTTACAATTTCTGATCACTGTCTTTTTTTTTTTCCCCTGTGCTTGTCTAGCCTTTCAACAGGATTCTTTTCCCCTCCACCAGCAGACATGAGAGTGGATTACAAAGTGATTCAGCTGGAAAAACTACCAGGAAATGAAACAAACAATTGATTAAATTGTTTTCTTCATAAAAATCCAAATTCTTGCTTAAATTTCTAGAGCTGTAATACCACCCAGGGGATTATGTGCAATTATCTCCAACCACTGGGTATTCATCTTTCCTCCTAGTGTGTTTCTCTGATCATCAGTGGGTTGTAGGAGAAGATAAATTTCTTCCAGTTTGATGCTATTCCTGGGGCTTCTGTGGCGTTCCCACACAAAACTTTAATTGTCATAAACACCTTGAAATTTGCTGCGCATAAAGAAATGAACTGATTTGATAAACAACACTCATCGCACCAAAGTAAGCACAGACTTGATTTCTATCATGCAAAATCAGATGTGGTGTCAGAGTCAGAATAGCAAACAGGAGGTTTCATGGGAAAGGCTGCTTGTTTGCAGCAGGTAGGATGCCTTTGAATATTTTGGGTGTGACTCATTCAGCAAGAGGAGACACCCAAATTGCCCATCTGAGCAAGTCTCCCCAGTCTCCCTTTGCAGCCACTGGAGATCTCATCAAGGGAGACTGGGACTCCATGAGCAGGCACCTAAACCTGGCTTGGTGTCCTGTGCTCTCAAGCCTGACCATGGCAGAGGTGCTGGCTTGTAGCTCGTGATGAGGTGAATGGTTTTCTTTCGTGCTGGAGCAAATTCTAGTGTTCTGGCATGATGCAGGGCATGTTAACAGCAAAAATGATAAACCTTTGTGCCTCTGCAGGAACAAAGCCCTTGGTTCTGTGTCAGGTTTAACCCCACCCAAATCTGTGTTCAGTGTGAATTTTCTCATTTGATGCAATGCATTTGTGAATACCTGGTGGTTTTTCACATTCCCATCACTCACGAGGTTGCACCCTCAGCTTGCTTGGGCTGCATACAAAGCCTTGACTCTGCATGGAAGATTTGGCCAAAATCTCACTGTCCTTGGTCAGACCTTGAGTTGACAGCTGAGTATCTTTGGGGTAAGATATTCCCCTCCCTGGTCCTGGTGTCCAGCTGAGTGGGGATCTGAGAGATTTCTCAGCACACCTTGGGCACTGGGGGAAGGACAGACCTCCTAAAATACTGATTCATGAAACCATGCAATGGTTTAGGTTGGAAAAGACCTTTAAGATTGTCCAGTCCAGCAGTGCCAAGTCCACCACTAAACCCTGTACCTCAGCATCACAGCTACACATCTTTTATGCACCTTCAGGGATGATTACTGCACCATTGCCCTGGGCAGCCCCTTATGATGCCTGACAACACTTTCAGTGAAGAATTTTTCCCTATATCCATTCTAAACCTCCCCTGGTACAACTTGAGGCCATTTCCTTTTCCTATTAGACAACCATGGCCATGGGGAAGGTGAGGACATGGAGCTAAGGCCAGATGGATCTTACTAAAGGATTAATTCCTCTGCTCCCCAGACTTTGAGGGGAGTAACCTCCTGTCTTGCCAGCAGGAAAACATCTCTTTTTGGCCAAGGCAGTCCTGTAAACCTCTTGGAGTAGTCAGGATTTGCAAAGAAGAGCAGGTCTGGTTTAGCTGAAAGATAAATCACCGTTCCCAGCTGGCCCCTGGAGCTGTCAATACCCTGACCACACCTGGGCATTTCCAACAAAATGTCCAGTTTTCACCCATGCACTGCTTTGAAATCCACCAAAATGCATCCACCACAATTTCCACCTCCTGCTCTTCTTGTGTGGTGATGATCTGTGTTTGAGCTGCACAAGGACCTCAAGTGTGGATTGTATTTTCTCCTGCTAAGGCAGAGACAGCCTGTCTTATCCCTGTGTCCTGCATCCTCCAACACAGTGGGTGCCACTAATAATGAATCTGAAATTCATGTAGCATCAGACTTTTTAAAATCCAATCTTGGCCCACCTTTGTATTCTGAAGAGATTAGGGATTATTTTGCTGGTTTTATTATTTTATTATTTTTTGTTTGTTTGTTTGTTTTTTAACAAAAGAAACTCTAACCCATTGAAAAATGTTAGAGGGAAATTGCAAATGTCATGCTTGTCTGAACAGGAGTCACTCTGGGAAACACACTACAAACACACTAATTTCTGAGAGAATCCCCCCCACCTTCCCCCCATCCTGTGTGTAACTCAGATGAGGAATGTTCTGGCTTAGCTTATTCCCATCTTCTAATGCACACACACTGCTTATCAGAGATGCACTAGTTAAGGTGGAGGAAATTAAGGTGACCTCTACTAGTTCAGGTCCTTATGCAATTTGAGATGGTCATTAGTCACATATCTTGGCATGCAGTGAATTAAGGTCTCTGACTAACAGAGTATCTCAGACCTTTTGTTTTGTATTTTGCTCTCCTTTGTGTGGCTGAACACCCAAGAAGGTTGTTTTATTCATGTGACTCTTAAGACTGATTACTTTATATAATTTTAAACAATAATATACAATTTAAAAATCTGTTTGTCTTCTCTGGATCTTTTACCTAATTATGTGTGAAAAGTCCTTCCAGACTTGGTGAGAAAAATGTTTCTCAGCTATTAATCAAGCCATTGATTTAGGAATTTTGCTCAGGGAAAGAACTTGGCCCTCACGCAGGGAAAGGACCATAAATCTGTGAGAGGAAGAACTTGTGGGGCTCTGTTACTCATCCTCTTCCTGCCTGTGTGAATGGAGTGACTTTTGCAGACCAGATGCAGCAGTCAGCAGCACAAGAGTGCCAGGGAAATCCCTGCTTCCCTCTCAGCATGAAGGAGACACAATTTGAACATGTTTGGCTGTGGCCAAGGAGGAAAAGGTGGAAAACAAGGTAAAAATCACCCCTGGGCTCTGCAGTTGTGCTGACACACAGAAGATGGACAGCAGAAAATGCTGCTGATATGATATGATATATGATATGATATGATATGATATGATATGATATGATATGATATGATATGATATGATATGATATGATATCCTGAGCTGGCAGGGACTCACAAGGATCATCAAGTCCAACTCCTGGCCCTGCACAGGGACCCCCCAAGAGTCACACTGAGCACTTGAGAGCATTTTCCAAACAATTCTTGATATCTGTCAGGCTTGGTGCTGTGACCACTGCCCTGGGGAGCCTCCTGCAGCACCCAGCCACCTTCTGGGTGAAGAACCCTTCCAAATGAAGTGGTGGGACACCCACAGCTGTACCACACATGGGTCTAAACACTGCACAATGAGATGCTGCCACACTTCCCTTTGCAACACACCTGGACCCACACCACCTTCCTAATCCCAAAGCTTCACATACCACTTCCTCCTCCTCCTCCCCCTCACTCCCCCTGGCCAGTGCTTCCACCAAGGCTGAGGTGCCCCTGGGGACAAAAACCTAACAAAAAAACTCAGTAACTGCAAAAAAAGAGCACCCAGGGATTGAGGGGAAGGTCCTGAATTTATGCCTTTATGGCTAAAAAGGGCTGTGCTCAGCTGATTTGGGCGAGTTATCTCGCTGTTAAAACAAATCTTCTTGTTTGGGAAAACATTGCTCAAGAGCAAAAGGGCCAGTAATTGCTTTTAGAAGCTGATTTTTTTGTGTGGGTTTACACACTTTTTGCCTCTGTCCTAAGAAGCACAACTCCCACTGGCTTACTAGAAATATTAAGAACTAGTGACTCAATTTCTAAGAATAATTTTGGGTGTTTCTATTTATAGGCATCAGCCCTAAGCTCAAAAGCACTGGCAACACCCAATCATCTATTTTTCCATCATGCTTTGATATCACACTGAAATAGCCTGGAAATCAACACTTTCCACTGTTCCTTGTCTCTGGATATCTGCACTTTCCAATCCAGATAGCTCACAGCACTCAGGAAGGGACACGAGCCATCAACTACTTTCAGGAAGTGCCTGGAAGCCCAGTTTAAAATAGAAATGGAGATGCTGGTGGACAGATGCAAAGTTGTCCTGTGGTGGATTAAAGACATTTCAGAGCATTTCTGAGGGGCAGCAGGTGGGCTGGAAGTGTCACTGGTGGAAAGGGTGTGGGAAAAGGGAGTTTTTTGTGGGATGGAGAAGGAAAGGATGGAGGGGCAAGGCAGGGCATGCAGAGGTAGAGGTTGGAAAGGCAGGGCATGGATAATCAACCTTGAAATTATTTCAACTTGTGGCAATCAAAGTACCTTCAAAAACATCCCCAAAGATGAATAAGCAGACCTACTCCAGTCACTTTTGACTGCACTTTTCAAATGTAACACATGATTTTTAGAGGAAAGGCAGAATCATAGAATCACTAAGGTTGGAAAAGCTCTCTGAGGTCATTGAGTCCAAGACTTAACCCATCACTGCCAAGTTGAACACTAAACCCTGTCCCCGAGTGCCACATCTACACATCCTTTAAATCTCTCCAGGGATGGTGATTCCACCATTGGCAGCATCAATAGTTACCACATATCAAAAAAAATTAGGTTAGAAAGTCACTCCTGAGCATTTAGACCAAAGAAATGTGTAGTGCTGTATATATGTATTAATATCTGTAACCAAACAATGAAAATAGACACCTACAGGATTTAAAAACTCTGCAGAAAGAAGAGACATCTGTTTGTCACAGGAACCTCCTAAGCCAGTTAGTGTCCTTTTTTTTAGGATTACAGCACACCTATTGCTTTAGGGCAAAAAACCTGCTTGTTCTTGTTTATCATGATCCCATTGGGAAGGTGTTAGGGGAGGGCTGGGCTGTACTTCCCCCCTTCAGTGCAGCATCCCCACACCCCCAGCCATTTCCAGCTCACCGAGGAGAGCTTACAGAAGAAACCCTGAATGTTCTCTTGCTCTTCCTCCGTGCTGCCCTGGGCTGGGGTGAGAGGCAGGATGCCGGATGTCAGAGCGTGACTCATTCTCTGGGAAACTGAGCGTGGTGTGGCTTTCTGAGGAAAGAACCCATGAGTAAGGGCTTTTAATTTTTTTTTTCCTCACTATTTTTTTCTCTCCCTCACTTGTTCTCTGTTTGGTTTTTTTTTAATTTTTTTTTTTATTTTATTTTCTCACTTTTTTTTTATTTTTTCAAGCGGAATTGGGCAATGCAGAACAGGTTACATCAGTTTGCCAGGGAAGAAAGGCTCTGCAAGAGCTCCAGTGCTTCCCCCTTGCTCAGAAGCCACAGAGTTTAATCCTGTGGTTGGAGAGGTGTTGCTTTCACAGGTTATAAAAGCTCATTTTGAGCAAAAGAAATAATATGAAATAAAACACAATTGTTTCTCAGAAGTCGTTGTCTCCCCTGAAAGGGTGGATTTGAACAATATTATTTTAATCAAGCGTTTGGCTGCTGCAGGATGTCGTAAGGAGGCTGGATACACATGGATCAAAACAGGTTTCAACCAGCTTTGCAAAACCAATAATGTGTATTTCCTTATAGGGCTTCAATTTTTATTTTTTTTTTTTAACCAGTTCTACTTAATTACTGGTTTAGATGGAAAAACCAGTCCATCTCTGATTTTTAGGAGAGAAGAAACAATCCTTCCAGTAACAGCACCTCCCTGCCACACCAGGTGCTGTGAACCTGTTGCTGTTAGGAATTATTAGTCACGTAGAGACTGTCAGTGGCCTAACATGCCTGGATGGGTTATGATTTTTGTGGGGTATCCTCTGCTCAGCATCCTCTCTGAGCATCCTCCTGCCATCAGCCAGCCAGCCTGACCCAGGGACTCACTGACTGCTCCTGGCATGGTGACATGAGTTAGCACTGTCCTAACCATCACACCAGCTCATTTTGGCTGTCACAGCTGAGCCAACAGCCCCAAAGCTGGGAGAAAAGTGGTCTCCAAGAGGGGCTGTGCTCGGTGTTGTGGAGAAGGCTGGTGGGACCTGGCATCTTCTGCCAGCAGGGAAGGTCTGAGAGCTGATGTGAGCCCACAGCCCTGTCCACGGTGAGCTGGGGTCCTGCCAAAGAGCTCTCCCTGTGGCATTTCCCAGAAACAAAGCAGAAAGACAAGAAAAAGACAACCAAGTTTTCTAATTTGTGCCAGAAGGCTGCAGTAGCTATTCCACCTACTCACATCATGCCCAAATAAGGGGTTAAAAATAAAAGGGAAGGAGTCAGGGCTGGGGGGACATCCCTGTGACAGGACAGCTTCAGTTAATGGGTCTGGGGAGGGGGATTGTGACAATATCCCCCAAATAACTCCCCAGCTTTTGCAGGAGAGATCACCCCACTGGCAGGGCTGGCACAGAGGTGGTTAAGGTTCGTGCAGGTGTTTCCCTGTAATAGGCACTGTCAGGTACCTTTGCAGCCTTGATGACCATCTGGTTACCATAAAGAATGGTTTATGGGATCTCATCCTGGCTTTTGATGACTATAACATAAGTATTGAGGGCCTGCAAGGTACAGCTTCATAAAAATAACAGCTTAATAATGAGAACGACTTTCCCCTTCCAGGACAGGGAAATTCAGGTGTGTTTTCCCCTCTCATTAGGATTGTAAAATGAGACAAAAGAGTTGTCTAGGAGGGGGGAAAAAAACCACAATCCCACAAACTTCTTAGAACTTAAGCAAGGTGCAAGCACAACTCCCAGCTGTCTGCAGGGCAGGACTGAATCCCAGCCTCTAACACAATGAAGGGGAAACTGAGGCACAGAGGTGTGAAACAGCTGGAACAGCATCGTCCAGGTCAGCACAGGAACCTCAGCTCTCTCTTGCTCCTGCACTCCTGCAATTAAAGACATCAGCACAGCCACCCAAGGGTTGTCACCTTTAATCTTGGCTCTGATTTAATCTTTGAAACTAATTTTGTATTTCCCAAAAGCCCTTAACTCTCTTCAGTTCCAGTTTCTCAGTGGTTTATAGAATATCAGGGCAGTTTGTAAATACATGACTTTCTTCTTTCAAGAAATGCTTGCTATGTCTGGCCCAAAATTGTTTTATTTTCTCACAAAGGTATGGAGGAACTTCTGCTGTGCATTTCTTCAGGACACTGAAATCTTGAATGTGTAAAATCAATGGTTTGGAGGTTTGCCTTGGGCATTCCTCTCAAAAATATTTTTTGAATTTGCTCTTGCAAAAAAAATACCCCAAAACCAAACCAGAACAGAAAACAAACCAAACCAAAACAAGATAAACAAGAAAAGCTCCAGAAGTTTTTCATGCAAGTATTTTGAAGGAAAGATTGAAATTCCGGTATCAGGATGTTTACAGGCAACAGAGACAGCAATTTCACCAGAAACCAGGGGTCTAGGACCATCCTTTGGAGGCACCTGGTTCTACAGAGAGGTGGGTTGGACAGACAAGGCCAAGGCTGATCCTTGAAGAAGTGGGATCAGCTGGAGCTGCAGCCTCCCATGGAGCAGGGACATCCAAGCACCTGGTCCTCCCCTACCCCTTCTTTCGCAAACCAATCCACAAAGAGTGGAGCCATCACGACACCAGACCTGGCCAAGGGTCAGGGCAGGCTGGGGCCTCCAGCCTGACCCTCCCAGCACTCATTCCCTGCTTGGATAGCACAGAGAACAGCCCCTTGCATGGGGGGCTTGGTGGTCCCAGAGGCAGGGACAGCATCACTCCCACCCTTTATCTGCCAGAGGAAACTCCCACTCTTTCTCCTTTTTAGAAGCAAGCCACCTCCTGAAGTCCTGAGATGGGCTAGGGGAGCTCTGGGGTGGGCCAGGGCACTGGAGACCATTGGCTGCATGTCTGGGAGGAGGTAGGGGTGGGATTATCTTTCTTATGCCTCCGGTTTGACCTCTTTGCCAGCAGATTGTTCTGATTTTCCACATGGAGGGATCTAGGGACCCTCTCGAAAGTTCAAACTCCCAACATCTCCAGCAGCAGAGCTCTGGGCAAAGCCCTCACAGGGAGCTGGGCTGCACAGCAGAATCACTGACCCACATTGCTTCATGCACAAATTTGGATGTTTCATGACTTTTTTACACTGGGCCATGCGAGTCAGAAATTTCCATGGAAAAGAGGGAATTCGGGTTTGCATTTTTTTGTTGTTGTTGTTTTTTACCACCTCTCCAAAAGACCTGAGGGAAATTGCTGAGATGATTTCAAGTCGAAGAAATTCCATTTTTCTTATTGCAACAGAATTTTCTTGCAAAATTTGCGAGCAGTTAACAACCAAGAAGTTTAACAAGTGAAAAACAAGAAACAGGGTTGTTTCTTTCAGATTATTCCTCAGCTAAGAAAAGCAAAACATTTCCATCTTTAGTCAACCTGAATTCATACAATTTTTTATTTTTGCTTTTAACTTGCTTGAGTCAGCCAGCAAACCTGAAAGATCAGCTCTTTGCAGAGCTTTATCTGACAACCTCCTTGACTTCCTCTGTGCTGGTGCAAAACCCTGGGCTTGGCTTAGCCAAGTATTGTCCATCAGCACAGCACAACACAAAGCTGTAAAACACCTGGGAATATCAAGCACTGTCCTTCTGCCCTTTCCAGCTCGAAGGAAGCACTGGGGCATCTAAAACCAGAATTTCCCAGCCCGTGGCTGGAGCACAGAGTCTCCACAATCACATATCTTAATAACAGGTCTGACCCAGCACAGGAGTGCTCTGTGGCATGCACATTATTGCTCCATCTGCCCTGGCTGCAAACATTTATTATTCTCTGTGACACACGTTGTAAAACTGCACTGAGGGAACCACGTCTAGTTAGTAATTTCCATTCAGATGAGCTGAAGGAATTAATGAATTTGGAAGATCTCAGATCTTTGGAGATAAGGACAGGCGATGGCACGCTTGAAAATAATCACCCTCAACTGCACAAGCTTGAAACCAGCCTACTAATCACAGGCAGGCAGAGTGCTTATCGGGGCAGAGGGAGAGCTCAAGCACCATTCAAACTCTCTAATAATGGTAAATGATTCTGCAAACGCACGTGTTCAGGGCTCGGACTGCTTCCAAAGCTAAGTGCTTATGAAAACTTGAAGTGCTCCACTGGTTTTAAATCACTGTGCAGGGCTGACTGATTTAAAATACCAGAGCACTACTCTTTTCCTTGCATTTTCTTTTCTTCCCCCCCCCCCCCCCCACCCCCCCTTTCCCCTTTTTTTTTATTTTGTCTTTTCTCTTTTTTTTTTTTTAATGAACTCTTCTATTTGGAAGCCAGTCAAACACTTCAGTTTAGCGGTTCGAGACCATATTGAACCGATTTAGAAATATGTCAGAAAAAGAAACAGTAAATTACAGTTTAAAACCCTCGTGTTTCAGAGCATTTAAGAAGCAGAGGCTGCAGCTAGAGCTGGGATGTATTAGCAGGGCTGGAAGTCAGTGCTGGTTGAAGGCATGGACACTTATCTGTTTGATCACATACCTACTGCAGGACAGATCTGCCCATGTGCTGCTCCCTGCCCTGCACCTTTGATGTGCTGACTTTTCCCTCTGATCCTCAGTGGCCTCTTGCTGCAACTGGAAAAATTCCTCTGTTGTAGGTGCAGTGCTAAAAAGGGCCTGAAATGTAAGTGCTGTGCATGGAAAAGGGAAAGGATGCATCCCTCATACGGGGTTTTTAAATGAGCAGTGTTGGAGCCTTGGAAGCTTCCAACACTGACAGCATCACAGCCCGAAAGTGAAACTTTCCGGTGGATTCATAACTCTCAAAAGACAGAATAAAACTGAAGCAGACAGCATAAATAATGGAAATGTGAATTAGACTTTAAAAATTCTGTCCTGTTTAATAATTCAGAATGATTATAACATGCTGAAAGGAACTTTTTTTTTAATTACTTCTAGCCTGGCAATCTCCCATTAGTGCACACACATCTCCATCAAAAACCATCAGCTAACAAGAGCTGCATTAGTGTGAGACAAGTGGCAAAGTACATCCCTTTGGATGTTTATTCACACCAAGGACATGCCCTGCACACACTTCCCACACCTACAGATGTTCGGGGTGGAGGAGATGCCACGGCCCCCAGGACCACAGCCCTGCCCTGGCTGCATAAAACATTCCAAATAAAACTGCCTGGGAGTCAGTAAATGGAAGCTGCCTGTCGCCCTGGCTGGGACACGAGTGCATGGTCGCAGGCGTGAGCTGAGGTTTCCCTCTCATGTCATGTGGCGAGGCTGAGGCACTGGTACAGCCACAGCCAGTGGGGGAACTGAGGCCATGGGAGCACACCAGGCTGAGTGCTGAAGGCAACATCAGCATAGCCTGAACGATGAGTCCTCCGTCCCTAAAATGATGGCAATCCTTGTTTGGTGACTCAGGCTGTGCACCCTGCCTTAGGATGCTGTAGGTAGTGAGAGGTGTTGGCAGCTGCTGGCGTTGACAGTGGAGGCTGAAACACAGGCAGACCATCAACATTCCCATCACCCAGAGCCACGTTTTCCTCCTACCAGAGCAAGAAGCTCCGGTGGTGAGAGCAGGGAAGCATTTCCCAGGTGATGCTTTCCGTGAGATGTGGAACCAAATGGCATGTGGGTGAGGAGCAAAGCTCTGGAGATGTCAGAAAGGAGGAGAGCAGATGGCAGGAGACAAGAGGTAGGTGTTATGATTGATAGCTAAGAGCTCTAGGTGGCTGAGCCCAGCTGAGTCACAAGCACTGGCACGGCTGGAGGCAATGGGACAGTGGAGTAGCCGAGGAGTGCACGCCTGAGGAGCAGGAGAAAATGCACAAAAGACTCTTTTGTACTGGAGGGTGAGCGTGGCTCTGCTTGCACGACTCAAACCTGTGGTCACAGGAGCCTGGCTGTGCTCTGAGGCTGCAGCAGACTCATTTAGTGTTTTGAGGTCCATAATTTACAAGCAAATATAAATACTGGCCACCCACAGAATATACCCAGCTCCTGCAGCAAAGCTGGTGGGTGGGGTAGCACGGCCACCCCTCAGCCAGTGCCTTCCTGTGCCATCTGGCTCTCTGTTGCCAGGCCCATGATGGCCATCTGCCTTGGAGCTGCCATGGAGAAAGTTAATTATATATTTCTGTGGAGTCGCCACGGCAGCTGGAGATGCCAACCCAGCATAAGTGAATAAATCACACCCAAATTCCATTGCCAGAACTCAAAGGGAAGTTGTTTCTGCGTTAGCCATGCTTCAGCCCCACCACACCAGCAAGGACAAAGCTTTCTAAGTGTTTAGGAGCTGCTGCTGGGTCATGCTTAGGCTTTGCCATGATGCCTCAGTGTGAGGGAAGCTCTCCTCCATCAGAGGATGTGTGCTGGGGCAGCCTGCTTCAAATCCTGCCTGGACTTGCTGGGGGACAGGAGGAAACACCCCTCACCTGATCTCCCAGTTCCCACATCCATCAAGAGAACACAGCCATTCCCACTTCCTTTGAAAAATGCCTCAAGCAGGAAATAATAGTGTAAGGACGAAGTACAAGAAAAACAGAGCTTTCCTTGGATCCTGTTAAAATGCCTGTGGGACAACACAGCTCTGCAGGGGCACTGAACAAATTATTTTATTTGCAAAACCTCCCCTTTTTGTAGCAACCAAGATTCATTAGCCACCTTCAGCCTAATCACAACTCACAGACACCCTCACTACCACCACTGGCACATTAGCACAGTCCTGAGCCCAAACTGAGCATCTTGGCTGTGGCTTTTGGGGTACAGAGGCGATGCCACACTCCTGCACTGAGGCCGTTCCAGGCTGGCATCCCTGCACTCACCATCCTGTGCTGTGCTGACATAACTGCATCTTTTCATTTTGCTTCATAGGTGAGCCTCCAGGGATCAGACCTTTCCTCCCCTGTGATTCTCAGGGCACCAAACATATTCTGACAGACACTCAAGGGTCCTGTTTTCATTTAGGTCTGGAGGAAGCTGCGTTGTCCTCACACAAAAGGAGCACCAGGGCATGGATTAAACCCTCTCCAGAGACAGGAGTTTTCCAAACTGCCTCATAAAGGGAGCAGCACGTCGTGAGAGAGAAAGCTCCTTTGTTTTGGATAGCAGCTGTAATCTCCACATCAAGCACGTTGGAATTCGTAAGTGGCCATTTAGCCATATTCTGACAGCAGAACAAGGAACCTCGGGGCGGCAGCCAGGCCTATTTATAGAGAGGAGGTTTGAGGTAATATCCTTACCTTGGATGCACTGTCTCCACTTAAGAGCCCAGCTTATGAGGGAAAGTGGTGCCAGACAGGCAGCCAGCAAGGAAGGAAGAGAGTCACAGCTCACTCTGCCTGGTTTGCTCTGCAGCAGAGCAAATTACATTTTACAGCAACAACAGAATTCTCTGAAAACTCAGTTTCTTCCCAGGCCTAACAGGAAAATGAATGGCAGAAGATAAACAACTGGAAAGATTCCTCAGACCAAACCTGCACAAGCTGTTCAAGTTAATGTATCAATGTTGTCACAGCACAGGAGAGTTGGGAAATCATGAGCTGCCCAGGAGGTCAGAGATCTGCCCACAAAATGTGCTGACCTTTCCCTTGCTGACGTTACTGATGACACCCAATGGCTCAGGAAAGCTCGTGGGACACTCACTGAGTGCCACCATGGATCGGGGCTGTCCCCCCATACTGCGTCAAAGATCGATGCTTCGAGCCCCCTGAGGCCAAGGTATTTGGTGAAGCTCAGGCAATGCCAGCTTAGGTGTCCCATACACATGGGCTGGGACCCAAACCCAGCTGAAATCACAGGGCTGGCCTGGGACATCTGAGAAATGTGGGTTGCTCCAAAACAAACAGGAATTGGGAGCCCATGGAAAGCACAAAGAAGGGAAGAGGACACCAAGGTGGGGGTGAGACGCCTTTGGTGAGCAGAGATCTGTGAAAGGCTGTACTCAGAATAACAGGGTGAAGATATGACAATTCAAGGGTAAACTCTGGCTGGGAACAAGGCATGGTGGGATGAGATTCACCTCACAGACAAAAAAAATAAAAATCTAAATGTAGCCATTTCATTTAAATTTGTTGCTGCACTACCTGTAGGTCAGCTGCCTGGAGAGGGATCCCACTGGCCCCAGGTGAGTGGTTACCTTCAGGTATGTTGCACAGATGAGGTCTTTATTCAACACTGGCCAGCCCAGCACTGATTTTTCCAAAGGAAGGATGTTCCTTTGTACTGACTCTTGAAACCATGCCAGTGCACCTTGAACCTTTAGGTCATACCTGTAATTAACCTGGTCTACTTCTGAAACTCCCCCTCCACGGAAGTAAGATGATTTCCCAGTCAGGGAACAAGTATTTTATTCATCAGGTAAGGGAAAGAGGAACATGTATAGGAGTATATATTTATAGGAATATCAATTCTAAGATCAAAGTTACTTTAAGGAGTTGTAAGAAGTTCCCAGCAGCACATGGGAATGGGATGAATACCCTCTGAGTCCTTCTGCTCTCCTCCAGGTTAAAGCTGCTGCTGCTGCAGGGACAGCTGGAAAAATCCTGGTGTGGGAAAGCAGGAGGAGCTGGCAGATATCCAGCACCAGCTTCTGCCATGGGGGGAGTGTCCTGCTTTCCAGCAGTTGTTTGGCTTTTACAGCTCCTCAGCCCAGTTCCTTTATCTTCCTAGGACATCTCCAGCTACTCCTTTACTGCCTGAATCAAACAGAAGCAGGGATTGAAGTGGGAGTATGCAGATTGTCTAATGTGCACACAACAAGCAGCAGATTGAGGAGAAAATCCACATGCACATACACACACACACACGTGTGGGCACATTGCCTGCACACTGAGCTGCTAAAAATGACCATCATCCCAGGGCTGATACCAGTTACAGGCCAAAAAAATTAAAAGAAATAATTTAAGGAAAAATGTGACTGATTATTACAAGGTCAGTGAAGCATACTTTGCTTTTGCCTCAAAATGCATATGCACTGCCTAAAGGGTGATGTCTGGGTGACCACTGACAGAGTCCAACACTCAGAGGGAAAAAAAAAGGTTATTTTAACAATAAGTAAAAAGGAGAAGTAAGAAATTGTAGGATATTGATGAAAGAGGCAAAAGGACAGAGGGAATAATTGTTTGGTGACTGCCTCTGTGCTGCGTTGGTGAAACAGCCCAGTGACAGAGTCTTATTGTGTGTTGAAAATTAAATACCTCTGCTCCACCAATACTTGTTGTGGTCATTAAGCAGTAAGTGACTCAAGCTAAATGGATAACTTGAACCCCAGGATTTTCACCAAGATGCCTGAGGGCTATTAGTATTGAATTTCATTATTTCCAGAGTGTCTGCGAGTTACAATTGGAGACTGTATCAATTGTAGCACAATAATAAACCGCTGATAAGTACATCAGTTCAAATGTACCAGATTAATAAAGACACTAATGTAGTCAATACCAATCAGCACTGGTTCATGGAAAGGAGATCCTGTCAAAGTAAACTTACCTTTTCCTTGTTGATAGGGACAACAGTGCTAATAGAGTTGGCACTTTATAAAGGTATCAGTAGCACAAGGTATTTTAAGCTGATTAAATCCACTTGGCATACGTAAAATCTGTTAAGAACTGGACATTTGATAGATCTCAAACTCTAATTGCAACAGGAGACAGTTCATTGAGCTCCTGTGCTTCTAATGGTGCTTTGCAGAGCTGTTTGGGTCTTATACTTCAACCTCTTTTACTGATATTGTGGAGAAAAACATGTTATTACTGTCTGCAAATGATGGGGAAACCTGGGAACTGCCAGAGGAAGAAGAAATTGGGGTAGTGGCACCCTGGATTGGTTGCTGTGCTCATTGCAGGCAATCAATATTTAATATATATTGTACATCTATCTTTTGAGAAATGAAGATTTTCTGTTCACATTTACTGTGCAGCACAGCTTCCCAGGATGCAAAAATTTTGGAGAATACCTTCCAGGGGTTTAGAGGGCAAATTGAAGAAGTGTTAATAAATTGGAGGGAGTCACAGGACTGATGAAAGGATTTAAAAATATATCTGGATTGCAGTGAAAGGCTTAAAGGGCCCTCAAGATGTGTAGGAAAGCAAGGAGACAGCTAAGGGGTGGCTTGATTCTGGTAGGACATCAAAAGATGACAGAAGGATATTCTGACATGGGCACAATAAGTTCAGACATCAAAAAATTGAGATGGACAAATTTGTATTAGAAACAATATTTATTTATTTATTTATTCTTTTTCCAACAATAAGAACTGTCAATACCAAAAACAAATTTCTAGGGTTTGTATTTGATTTTCCATCTATAGAATTTTTTTTTTAATCACATGTTTTTCTTTTTTTCCTAAATTATATACATTTAAATGATAAACCCAAGAATTATTTCCTCCGGGCCACACAATGAATAAACCTAAATAAAATGTAAATCTATTAGGTTTATATTTGCCCAGATTCCAGGAGATACCTAAGGGAGCATGAAGAAACCTACTCTGCCTTAGACCTGGGTTGGAAAGCCAGGATCCAAGCGATCACCTGATGGAAAATTCACAGCTAAATCAGTTCTTCTGCAGGTCAGTCTTTATCTGCCAGGTCATGGACATTGTCTCCAGTGTGTTTTGTCATTCTGCCTTTCAGGTTCTGCAGGATTTACCTGGATTCCGTGGTGTGCCTGAACCCCTGGATGTGTTCATCCAAACAGAAGAATAGAGGGAATAAATCTGGAGTGTTTCTGCCGTGTTCTCTAGTCTGGCTCTACTGAGTCATCACTTAATGATATATTTAATCACATAAATGTTTTCCCTAGTCCTGGTGAGACTTACTTGTGTGCTTAACTTCATGCTTTACCAGGTTGACCTACTATTTAATGTAAACCAGGTACCACCTGGAACTTCCTCCCTCTGAGCTCAGATAAATTTATCTGCTAATGCCTTAATGGTTACTGTGTCACATGCAAGAGCAGAACATGATAGCTGGATTTTTTTAATTAATTAGTTTGTCAAGCTTATTTTAAAAAGGAGAAACCCGAGCCTAAGTTTGCCAGTCAAGCAAAAAAAAAAAAAATACTATGGCTAGGTAGATTTTCCAAAGCATGAAATTCAAGAGGAGTTAGGTTTCCTTTTGTGCCTTTGAAGAGCTCTCCTTCGTGCCCAAGAGCTTCATCTTGGCTAAAATGCTCCAGGCACTTCCCCACAGCCATTCCTGGGATGTTTGGCTGTTTCCAGGAGGCCCTGTGACCAAAGGACTCCTGTGCTGCCAAAATGTCACGCTGCTTATTGCAGCATCCCTAAGGTTCATCCCCATTTTTTAAATTTTTTTTTTCCCCTGTATTTAAAGACTCAGTCACAGAAATGCCTTTGGCTACACACTGGGAATCAGACCACAGCATGATGACTCTGACCTATTTTTCTGTCACAGCACATGTCTGCTTGACAGCACTGCCTCAAGAGCCCTGGAGTTTTCCAGCCAGCTGGGCTCGGAGCAAGGACAGTGGATACTTGACAGTGCACACTGAGAGTGGCCTTCCCAGCCTCTTCAGTCAGTCCCAAACAAGATTTGAATACAAGCTGCTGTGGTTTTAATTAGGTAAGCAGGGTCTGGATAGCTTGCACGTGATACCCATATAAAACATCTTATTTTCTCATTCTCAGCAGTGATTCCAACAAAGCTGCTTTGCTGTGGGAGAAAAGGGAAATTCTTCATGTCACCAAAACATCCCAGGATCCAAAGATGAGGGAGAACCTATTGCAATACCAGCTCAGATGTTTTTGGAGTGAAGTTCAGCTGAATGGTAGGAAAAAAAAAGATATTTCTATTTAGTGGTTAAACTAATTTTATTAAATAGGTGACTCATTATGGGAAAATGATACAAACAAACTCACACAAAGATGTTAAAACAAAGTCTGGAAACATGTTATGAGAGGTTTGTCATCTCAGGATATCATGTCCTGGAATTATCTCCTGCTTTGAGTTGGAAGGGACCTTAAAAATCATCTATTTCCAGCCCTCTGCCATTGGCAGGGACACCTTCCACTATCCCAGGTTACTCCAAACCCCGTCCAGCCTGGCCTTGGACACTTCCAGGGATCCAGGGGTAGCCACAGCTTCTCTGGGCACCCTGTGCTGGTGTCTCACAGAGAAGAATTTATTCCAGAAAGCCAGTCTAAACCTACTTTCTTAGTTTTAATTTCTTCCACTGCTTCTGCTGCTGGGGAGGACTCTAGTTTGCTTTCCAATCTCAGTGAGCCTTGCCTTGTATGAGTGTCTTAAAACTTTGTATTCTCCTTCTGAGCGGGCATTTTCAATGTCAATGCTCCTTAAAACACAACAATTAACCTTCAAAACAACCCTGCAAGATGAATCCAGATGCTCCTCATGTAGCACATCCTTCCTGATGTTCTCCCATCTATGTTCCTTCTCCCTTTTTCCTAACACTCTTTGCCCTTATGGAAATTGAAGTGCAGAATCCAGCCTGGAAGCACAGGAGCCGCATTTTGCCATTTTGCTTAAATTAAAATCTCCAATCCCTCTGCAGGGAGCCCAGACAGCTTCAGTGGAGCCAGGTGACAACCAAGACATACCCACAAACTGGGAATTCCAGAGCACCCTTCAAACATTACAGGCTCAGGAGCACACCCCCATCCTAAGGAGTTTCCAGCCAGAACAGAGGAAGAGCGAGAAGTGAGATGAAGTGCAGCAAAGGCTAATTCGTTCAGTGAACACTGATGTATCATGTATATTTTATTATTCCCGCTTTGTAGGATTCCCATAGGATTTCCTGGGAAAAAATTATGCAGCACATGAATATCCCAGGCTTGTCAGACTGCTGAAAATGCTCTGTGTGGATGGGCTGAGCACACAGAACATCTGTGGCTGGGGCAGGCTGAAATCCCAGGCAAGTGTCTGACATCCCAAACACACGGAGCCTTGATCTCCACTCAGAGACACTGAGCTGGCTGAGAAAACCTGGGGAAATATTAACCTCCCCCATTCCTCTCTCCTTTTTATTTCCTTACTTTGAAGTTTTATAAGGAACCAAGACATCAGTTTTTAAGGATTGTTAGGGGGGGAAGGGAGTTCATTGTGACCAGCCATAGCTCAAAAAAGGTTTTAGGCACTAGGAGCCATATCTGATGTTTTGCCTAAATGTGATGCTGATTTAGGAGCTTATTTTCCTTTTAATATGTTTTTTTTTAGCCTTTAGGGACCATCTTTAACTCCAGCCAGAGAGTTTGGCTGTGGCTACAGCACCAAACCAAGCAGGGCCAGACTGACACTGACCCAGACACACCTGGCCTTAGAGATAAATAAAAAAACATGTCTCATATCTGCAGAGTTACCTCCTCCCTGACCCTTCAAACATCCCACAGAGTGGTCTTGCCTATGAGGTCACACCCCCTGACCCTTGCAATGCCCTGAACAGTGCCCAGATGGGAGCCTGAGCAAGGGCCAAAAGTGATGCCAGGGAATGAGAGCATCTTGGTGCTCTTGGGAGGGTGTTTGGTGCTGTGCCCAGGCTCTGGGGAGTTACCAGAGCATTCAGACCACCTATTACCAAGCCTCATTCAAGTGCTGCCATCACCTCCCTCCACGAGGCCTGGGAGGAAGCAGGAACCAGCGTGCCAGCCCGGGGTAGCAGGAGCCCCTTTGATCTCTGGTGACAACACGTGTAGGCAGCCTGGCTGTGACCTGAGTTCATCTAGCATCAGCCTCTCCTGACAAGCTCTGTCTGGGACAGGGAAGTGTTATTGCTGTGTTTATACCTGATGGAGATCACCTGGGAAGGCAGACAAAGCCATCCTACACGTTTCTCTGCCTCCCCTGGCTTGCACCAGGTGGGTTCAGCCCTGCTCTGTTCCCCTCTGCAGCTTAATCTGAGGGTGCATTTCAGTGACTTTGCCCTGCCAAGATGATGGAAACATTCTGCCTTGAGGCTCAGCCTGCTATTCCTTCATGGTGTTTTCTAGTGAGAATATTTATTAATATGCCACCACTGCCTCTATTGTATTCTGGAGTGGGGAGAAGGATGTTGTGTTTTCATTTGCAGTTAGACATGAAGACTCAGCATGAAAAGCTTCAAACTTTTCATCTCTAATGCCAGAGGAGCACAGAGGGGTGTTTTTCAGAGCCAGGCTGGCTAGGAAGCCTTGGGAATACATGAAGCTATTTCAATACTTAGTCAAGCAACTTTCAGATAATAAGGAGAATTTCTTTACCAGACCTTAAACTGTGCTTTCCATCTGATGTCTAAGAAAACTGAACCCTTTATTTTTACATTTTAAACTTTCATTTTTTTAAGGGCTCTGTCTAGTAGGATGTGCAATGTAGAAATAACTTGCATGGCTTCTAATGATGCCAGTGTCATATGTTAGGTTTTAGGCCCCTTTTTTATTTAATGACAAAATAGGGGTTCAACCTGCAGCTGTAGTCCCATTTATCATGCCCATTTGCACCCTGCTGCAGCAGCAAAGTTGATTTGTTAATGAGGCATTGGCAATTTGAATAATATTTGTGCTATTACTGCTTTTTTTTGTGCTTCACAAGATCTTGGGAACTTTATGTTTTATTGATGATTTTTTGGCCTTTCTGAATGTGGAGGAAAGCTCCTTAACCTACCAGGGAGTCATCTGCAGATTCAGAAACCAGAAGGCATGAGCAGAACTTAAAAAGTTGAAGATTTTCCATGAAAAAAATGAAAAACTTGTGATTCTCAAGTCAATCTTTTCCTTTCAGGGGGGCTCATGAAGCTGAGATCTGACATGACCACAGGTGGATTTTGCTTCCAGTGAAGATGGTATAAGGCATAAACTGCAAAGGGGTGATCTGCCCCCAACTCTACCAGCCTCACTGCTGAGGGACAGGAAAACTCAGCTCTGGCTCATTATGGACTTGATGGTATCTACTTTGTAAGTTACTAAACCCATTTTGTTCATTTTGCAACACATCAATTTTATGGCTGAGGCTGAAGTATTTACTCGTCCTTGGGGTTTGCAGTTGTTGAGATACAGGATGGAAAAGCAGCCTGTATGTAAAATGTGGCTGAACTCTGCTATCCATTCAACAGAGAGTCAATAGTTCAGGAGTTAATTCATGAGAAGAAGGGAGTAAAAACACACCAAGGTCAGGATCTCATGACCCACAGGCTGTCTATAGCTCCATCTGAAAGACCTTGTAATAGATAGGTATGTGGCTTGAAAAACGCATAATATTGTGGTTAAGCAAGGCATTTCACAAGTTTTGTAACATCACACTCCTGGCAAACCTTCTTGAGTGCATATCATATTCAGATCAGAGCTCTCTGCAGGATGGGAAATGTTAGGGTGATGAAGGTTTTAAATCTCATGACACACAAATTGATACGCCAGAAAAATATTTACAAGCTGGTGAGTGTCCCATAAACTCCCGCCAAAGATTTTTCTCTTCAGGAGCTGTGCTGATTTACACCAGAGCTCTGGTCCTCTCTGTACCATATCCCAGGAGCCAGGGAGTGCCAATCCCAGGTAGTTTCTCCCAGTTGTCCACTTGCTGCTCCTCCTCACAGCGCCGTGAGATTTGTGTAGTGTCAGCACTGACAGCCAATTTCCTGCCTTTCCCTCAGCTCATCGCTGGTATGGTGCAGATAAGGTTTAGGTTTCCAGCTCTGCAGATCCCAAAATGCAACAACCCCACTTCCAAGGAGGGAATCCTCCTTCCCACCTTGCCATTAAAACAGCAAACTGTCCCAGCCCAGGAGAGGAGACTGTAGAGAGCAACCACATCTATAGTGAAACATGGAGCTGGTGAGGAGAGCAGAGCTGAGCTCAGCAGGGCTCATGGCTTGTGTGCTCCTGCCTGTCCAGCTGGCCTGGAGACCTTGGGATTCCAGGCACCAGCCTTGCTCCAGTCCATCACTTGCAAGCTGGAAAGGGCTGGAAATGTTCTAAGAGCTGGAACACCTTTACAGTGTGGACAGTGGGTTTGATCCTTAAAGGCTGCAGTGGTGGCACCCAAGGGGTTGATGGCATGGTCACACTTGGCCAGATGCTCTCTGCCATCTCTGACCTGGATCCACTCTCCTAAATGGAGATGGAGATGATCTAGCCTCAGGAGATGATCTAGCTTCAAAAACGAAAGGGAAGGGAATGGAAGACCAGGTTTCCAAAATCTTGGGTCCTTGAATGGGAAGGGAGCAGGGATGCCATGGCAGGGGAGGTGTGAGGGAGCAGGGAGGATGGGAAGGAGGGAGCAGGGAGGATGGCAAGGAGGGAGCAGGGAGGATGTGGCAGAGAGTGTCTCTTGCTGTGTGACTGTGCACCGCTCTCAGCACCACAGGCTCCCTTCAGGGCCCAGAGCTGCTGCTGGAGAATTAATTCAGAACAAGATTTGCACCCCAGCCTTCAACACAGCCTGTGCCCATGGAGGGCCCCTCCTCTCCCACTTGCAGGTTTTTTTGCAGCAGTTTGAAAAGCAAGGGGTAGGAGGAGGGAGGGAGAGAGCATTAATGGAACAAATGCTCCAAAAGCGGTTCCAAAAACATTTCCATCTTCCGGCAGCATAGCAGCTGTGGCATGTCCTACGCTGTGTTCGGCATAATGGTCACCAGCTGTGAGGAGCTGCTTTTTTATTGACCAGAGCATTTCCTTGGGGCTGCAATGGATACCAAACACCTCCAGCTCCAAGTTTTGCAGGTGCCCGGAGCTGGCTGTGCCTTTGTTGTGCCTTGCCAAGGAACTCCTGGGGCTGAATTTCCCCCGTGCCACCCCTCTGCCCACGCTGCCTTTCAGCTCCAAGCAGCAACAGCCTCACTCAGGATGGGAGAGCTGGTGCTGAGCTCTCCTTGCCCAGTGCTTCCCGAAGCCAAATGCTCACCAGCCCTAAAGCCACAGTAATTAAAGGACATTTAATGAGGTAATACCCAAGATAAATCATATGGCAATAATAATTTAAAAATAATAAAAGCTAAGGCTTTTATTTCAGGAAGATCTTTTGAGGAGGGGGGCTGGATGTAATCTTTTTGAGTGCTCTATTATAGGCTCTGAGTTATAAATAAATCCATATTTTAACATCTGGGATTCATAACATCTTGCTGACAGTCAAATCTCATAAAAGATGTGGTGACTTCTACAGATGTGGGAAACCTCATTCAATGAGCTGCGTAACAAAGAAAATCTAGTTCTTTTTCATTATTTACAGTTAAATCTGTGTCTCTCTGGCTCCAGAGAGGGAGCAAAGCTGCGGGGTCACCCGTTCTTAAATGCACCCTTGCTAGGAAACTTAAGAGCAAAAGCATTGCCTGAAAGCCAGGGGTGAAACCAGCACTCTGTGGATCGTGGGCTGCCTGCAGGATTTTGATCCCTCCCTCCCCTCCAGGCTGGGTGCTCATGCAATAACAAGCAGACCCTGGAAAGCTGGCAAATGGTGGGGGATGAGAAGGTAAGCACTGCCTGGGCACCAAAGACATGAAGATTGTCATGAATCCCTTCAGTCCCACTTTGGGATTTTAACAAAGTGAAAGAGGAGAAAGGTAAAAGAAGGGAAAAAAGGAGGACACCCCATCTCCCCATCTCCAAACTCTCACAAGCAGCCGACTCCTCAGTGAGGATGTAACTAATCAAGGCTACAGCTCCAATACTTTACAATTAGCTACAATTCCAAAGGAAGGAGGGGAAAATATTGAAGTATTTTCCAGCAAAACTTGGTAACAGCAACCATATCCCCACACACTACACACAACACTTGCACTGGCACAGGCTTTACAGCAAACTCGAATCTCCGTTCTGCTGGGTAAACCCAAAGAAAGTAAACAGTTTATTATGGTCACGTTTAATTTGGGTTTATACAAAGCTGGAGCACTGCAGCCTGTGTTTAATGCAGTTGTGGTGGTGGGGATTTGTTTTTCTCCCTCCCCAAATAGCTCGCTATTGATTTTCCTCTTAACAAGTGCTCTTGTTCTGACAGTCCATCTCACTCTCTGTGTTCAGACTAAGAGGTTGTAATCTCCATGTCGGTGATACCTGAATCCTCTGGCCATGGGCATGTTATGTTTTCACTAAAATAGGATTATGACCTATTAATCAATAAAGATGAAGTGGGTTAGCCGAGCTGTGACAAAGACGTGATTATTTTGCACGGTCCTGGAGAAGCAGGCAGGTGTCAGGCATGAAAGAAATCAGCATTTCAGCAGCCTCATCCTGGGCTTTCTGTGTCCAACAGAAATGGGTGGTGTAAATAAAAAAAGTCACACAAAGAGCTGCTGTTTGTCTTTGAGTGATCAATCTGCCCTTTTGCTGGGACCCACACAGGAGGAAATGCTTCCCTGCTCTTCTCAGTGCCAAAACTCAAAGCACTCTATAGCAGAGAATAGAAATCTCTGCATTGGACAGAGGAGGAAACCGAGGCAGGCAAAGGTGGTGGGATTTGTTGGTGAGCCTATAGGAAATGGGAGCCAGGGCTGGATAGCAGAAAATAGGCTTTGTGTGTTTAGTGAGTCCAGCCCAGCTGGCTGCATTGTGTGACTTGCACTAAGAGGCTGGCAGGGCTCTAGAGCTGAGCTAAAGCACTGG
This sequence comes from Parus major, assembly GCF_001522545.3. NCBI lineage: Eukaryota > Metazoa > Chordata > Aves > Passeriformes > Paridae > Parus > Parus major. The sequence continues at coordinate 4,742,837 of NC_031769.1, forward strand.
AACTATGAACTTCCAAGCTTTCAAATATTTGGATAGCCTATAAAAATAATTTTAAGCTCCTAATCCCTCCCTGTCAAATGGTATAATTTTTTTACCTCCTTTTTGGTTTCAACCTTCCTTCTCTTTTGGTTTTGTTAAAGCAGCCTCAGCTCTGACATCATCTGAGAATTTCATTTAACAAAATGTTTTGAATCATTTGTACTGGTTCTGGCGACTTTGCCAATGGAAACATCCCCTGCAGCAAGTGATTTTAAACCTTTAATATGATTTTTTTCCCCCTCCTGTAGCTATATTCAGAGCAATACTGTTCCCTTGACTTCTGGCCAAATGACCCAGAGGAAAGGGTTGCTTTGGGATGTCAGGAGAACATGGTTTGCACAATCTGGGAGAGACCATCTGATGACAGGGCAGCTCCCACCCATGTCCCTGATCCCTCTCAGTCCTCCTGGGTGGGTTAGAGGAGGACGAGGATGGGCTGAGGGAATGTTTGGGCATTTTTGGGGCTGCATCACAAAGCGCTGGTGAGACCCACAACTGGTAAAGGGAGAGGGCACAGCTGGGAATGAAAGCTGTGACCAAGCCACACTCAGTTCCTATCAATATTATGTTTATTATTATGGCAGTGTTTGCACCTTCTGCTAACCAATGCTGCTCCAGAAATTGATGTTCTTGCTTTGGGTTCTCCTTCACCCTCTTTTCAGTGGTCATGGAAAGTTGGAACATCATCTCCTGGAGCCAAACAAGGCAGCCATGCAGGGTTCCATCCTGGAGGCCACATTTAATACTCAACAACCTTCAGATATCAAAAACAAGCAAAACAACCCAATGTGGCCCTCAGATATCCCTGATGATCCCTGCCAGATGTCCTCCTTGTCATGATGCACAAATATTTGGTGCTTGAGGTCCTTAGGAAGCAGGAATACCTTGCAGTACCTTGCAGATCCTTGACCCTCCACAGCATGTCTGTGACCTACCAAACCCAAAAGGCACACATTAAAAGCCTGGCACTAAAAGATCAGGACTGGGGGAGTGAAGTTATAGGTTATTTCCAAACAAAAGTTCCCTGAGTCCTTCTGCACCCTGGAACCACCCCATGAAACCTTTGGGTGAGGCAACACCTCTCTTCCAGCAGCAAAAGAGACTCCAAAAGGGGAGATGTAGGAGATTTTATGGCACCACTGTGGCTCTAGTGATATTATTTGAAGCAAATGCAAACACACTCAGGCTTATAATAAGAGGGTGTAATAGATAGTAAGTGCAAATGACTCATTCACTGAGATTTTCCTGGATTAGACAGCAGCAGAAGGACAACAGCTGTGTAAAATGGACTTTAAAAAATAATCTTCTAATAAGATTTTAATAAACCTGTTAGTAAATTATAATGCTTGACTTCAAGAACTATTTCTCCCCTGCAGTGTTTCTCTGTGGAGCTGAAGCTCTGGTGCTCTCCGAGTGTGCATGATAAAACCTTGACTGCACCCCAGGCAGGGCAGGGATTCCTCAGGTCCATGGATGAACAGAAAATCACACCTGTGGGCAGAAGCTGAGCCCTGAAAAGCTGCCTCAGGCTTCCTCCAACATTAACTTCCTGAATTAAACTCAACCTCAGTTTTTATACTATTCTTGCCACCTTTTTTCTTTCAGTTGACTTGAGTAGATTAATTTCAAAAAGTAAAATAAAATAAATAGTGTTTTATGAAACAAAAAGCCTGTTCTTTTCATTGCACTCCAGACTGCATGTAGTCAGTGCTGGCTTAGCAAAGCCTTCCCCTAAATCCCACGTCTGGACATGCATGTGCACATTGCCACAGTTTTGGTCCTTTCCTCAGCGCTCTGTTCTCCTGGGGTCGTGTCATTACGTGGCAATCTCAGCTTTTGCTTGGAAGAGAGAACTCGTTTTTGCAGCTGCCACAGTTTAGGAGCAAATCCTGTATGTGCAAATATTTAGGAACTCAAAAACCAGAATGGAAACCAAATGGACTCAGGTTTATTTCCCTTCCTTAATCCTCTCTGAATTGCAGCGAGGTTGGGTTTAAGCTGGACTGGCCAAGCTGCTCCCATTTCCTATGAGTTTGTGAATATTTCAGCCTCAATGGGAGAGTGTTCATCTCCATTTGTCCCTCTGTCTCTTGTTAAGTGAGGTGTCAATCACCTGTTATCCTGCTGTCTCACAGAGCTTTCTACCAACCACAGATGTCACCACAACATAGACATTGTGTTAATAAGTGTATCTCTGTGTGCACTATCACTTACATCTTCATCTTTACTCTTTGGGGAAAGCTAAGGGGCAGAAACATAAATGCAGCTCCTCAGTTTTACAGGATGATGGGGGAAAATAACCTTCATGTGGGGTGAGATGCACCAAACCCCAAACCATCCATCCTGCTGCACTGGGGACAGGTTATGTTGTGGGGGTGTCTGGCTCCCTGAGACCTTTGCAGGGTTAGTGGGGCACTGTGTGAACCAGAAGGTTTTGTCCTCCAGGACTGTGAGCACTGCAGATTTAGGAGATGTTCATACCCCTGATGGAGAGTCCCAAAAGTGAGATGTGCCTTCATGCAGGGCCACGAGGCCAGCTCAGCCCAGCATTGCCCGCCAGACGAGACCTGAGGGGCATTGTCACCACCACCATGACGTTTGCCACCCCTTTTGTGGGTTTTGATTTATAGCAAGGACTTTAATGGCTCAGACAGAGCAGTCCCAGTGAGGCAGGAGGTCTCCCTGTGCCCCAATTCCTGCCTTTTGCACCCCACATGAGGGCAGGGGGGTGCTGAGATGGTGGGGCACAGCCTCAGCCCACGGTGGGGCACAGCCCCGTTCCACACTGGGGGCACAGCCCTGTTCCACGCTGGATCTGCAGCAGGAATCACCTCCTGCAGGCTCAGCAGCAGCAGCTGAGGTCTGTGTAACCTTTCAGAGCACAGCAGCTGCTGCTCTGTGAAGAGGAGCCAGAGCTGAACAGCATCTCGAGGTAAGTGCAGCATGCCAGGGGCCAGCCTTCACAGCGAAGCTGGAGAGAAAAAGCCCAGCTCAGTCACAAATTAACAAAACTGATGCAGGTGGCTCCTGTCTGCAGATGGGAGAAGAGGTGGGTGCTCCCAGGTCCTCTGAGGTCAGGCCTCCAGGTTTTCAAGGTCATCTCTTTTGTCTGGCAATAAAATTACCAAAGGCTCAGTATTTTACCATAAACTATTCAGTGGGGGTTTTCCCTTGCAGCTTCCACCTCTCAAGGTGGTGCTTGTCCTACCTGAGTACCTGTGCTCAGCAGGTGCCTGCAGTTTAGGATTCCTACAGAAATCCCTGAGCTCCTGCACAGGGAAAGCCAGAGTCCCTGTTTCTGGAGCTCTTCCCCTGCACTGAAATCAGAGCAGCTTGGCAATAACTGGTTTAGGCTCAGCCTCAAAACCTCGAGCCTGTGCCCACCCTTCTGCCTCAGTTTCCCACTGGTAAAAGTGGGGGTAAGAGGCAGGGCCTTGTCCCCTGGAACAATGAGGGTGGCACAGTTACACAGGGACCAAGACCCCTGGACATGGCAGCTCTGTCAGTGGCCTTGCTGGGAGTTAAAGACCTTTACAGCAGATGAGAATTTGGCTCAGAAGTCCCAACATTGACCTCAAGGACTTTGGGAGAATGACCTGCCACCAAACCCATATAGAACATGCCAAAACAAATAATAATTAGCCCTCTGTGCTTAATTCCACACAGCTGACCTTTTCAGAGCAAGTTTTTCACACCACCAGGATCTGACTCTAAAACCCAGTGACTCTGGGCATCCTGCAAGTGCCAGAAGGGTGATGACACCTCACAGATAAAAACAGGACACAAATGTGGAACTGGTGTCCTTTTGGGAGCTTCCAGTTTTAAACAAGCACCATCATCTAGAGCTCTGGAACTGAGGAAAAAGCATCACTTGTAGCCACTGTGGCCACCAAATGCTGCTCCAGCTCTTAGTGATGAAGAAGCAGCATTTTTTTAGCTGGGAGATTTGCAGTTATTTCTGTCCATCAAGTAAAAGATAAAGAGATGCACACACACACCTACCTGTATATATAATTTCCACATGGATTTTACTGCTGTTTCAGTCCAGCTCAAGCATCATAAGAGCTACTCAGGGGAAATGATGCCACTGCCCCATACTGTGAGCTTGTGAAAACCTTTGTTAGAGGAGAAAATTGAGCTCTACTCATACTGCTATTTTTAATGGATTTGGATCCTGACTTCTCTGCTCTGAAACTCTATTTTTAAGGAGCCACTGCAGCCCTGTCCTGTGCTGGAGGCTTCACACCAGCACTCAGGGGGGCAGGTGTGCAGAACCCCAGATGTTCCCATTCACAGTCCAGCCCATTTGCTCCGACTTTGCATCAAAATAGGATCATGCTGAGATCCCGGATTCAACTCATCAGCCTTTGCTGGAGGCAGGGGGCAGTAACTTTTTCAGACAGCTCAGGTATTTCCTCCAGATCTTGCCTGTCACATCACTGTAAACATGCCTGCTCTGGATGGGTTTTGCTGGTTAAGAAAGGGGTGTGGTGAAGGTTTAGGGTGCTTCTTGCAAGGAGGGCAGGGTCTGGTGGGTACTGCAGGAAAAAGCCAGACAAAGCAAGTGAGACTGGGGTTGTGATGTTGCCATTGTGAGGCACCAAAGTGACAGGGCAGGGGCTTACCAAAGCTCACAGGGAGAGGCTGGCAAGGGGAGGAAACGAATCCCCAGTGGTGTCTGGCCAACCCCATCACCCTACACAGCTCGGGGTCTAGAGCAGCTTCACTGCAAAGAGACAAACAGACAACAAAAATCGCTTTTTCTCTCTAAATGCTGTCACCAGCCAGCCCAGCAGAAGTAAAATAACCCTCTCGCCCAGTCTCCCCTATAGTTTATGATAAAGAGCCTTTTGTTGCAATTTAATTTGCAAACTTTCTCTTCTCTGCCATTCTCGTGTGCCACAGTTCCGGAGACTCATATAAGTATTTTTACAAGAAATGCTTTCAGACAAATAAGTCTGGGGAGGTTTGTAATTTCTATTACCTCATGGTGACTCCATTGATAGACAGCAGCACACCTTGGGAGAATTAGAGAGCATAAAGTAATGGAGGTTTTTGTCCTCTCAAGACAGAGCTGCGAGTGCTGCCTGGCTCGCAGCCAACACCACCAATTACCAACCTGGAGCAGGAGACAGGTCCTAGCGCTGAAAAATTACATTTTTCCAGCAGGCCTGGTAATGATGGAGCTGTGCTGTGAGCTGCCATTTCCTCCTGGGCCTGTTAGGCAGCCAGGACTGTGCAGGTTTTGGGCCACCTCAATGTTTAGGGATAGTTGTTGTCCTTTGGGGGGAAAAGGATGGAGTTTGTGTTGCTTCCTCTTGTCTTTGCTGCCACTCACAACTCTTCCCTCGGCTTATTTTTACAGAAGCCCTTTCTGCCAGGAGACAGAACAGTCGAGCATAAAGAAGCAATTTCGGAGGCACTGTCATTGGCAATTATGCTTGAAAGCCAGAGATTTAATTATTGTGTGAGAGCGATACCCTTGAAAGAGAAATTGCAGCGGTCCCATCACTTGAGACGTTTCAGCGCTAAAACAGACGACTCACGAAATGTCAAGGAGCGAAAAACACAGCACTCCTGTGCTTCCCACCTCCAAACCCTGGTGTGAGGCTTTCTGATGGCACCAAAGTTAACTGTGAGCTGGGTTAATTGAGGACACAGGTGCCCCACTTGAATCCAGCTGTCTGCATAACGTGGGGTTTTGTCGTATTTATTTTCCTTGCTCACCAACCATCGCTGGCGAGTGGCTGAAGAGATGCAGCACTTTCACAATTCCCATTTCATGCCTGCATTTTAAATTAACACTTATTCGCTCAAGGTGATGTTTTCTGTGTGTTTATTGGGAATCTAACAATTCTATCAGCTCAAACAGGTCACATTCTGCATCTCTCTCAGGCTGACAGGGCACCTGTAGGTGTAGGAGAGCACTGAATTACCCTGTCCGCATCTCTACCAAGGACTGACAGCATGAATAAAGCACATTTTGGTAAATGCATAAATAATTACCCAGCAGGTCTATAACAGCACAGCACACAGGGCTTTAAATCCTATAGATGTGACTCTCTTAGAGAGCATCAGCTCAAAACAGGAGAAACTTTGCAGAAGATGGTGGGGTTGTGTTGGTCTAAAATCAACGAGGAGCAGGGTCAGGAGGCAAGCTGGGGACACAGGGGTGATGCTGGACATCTGACTGCTGGGTTGGTTTAGCCACGATTTCTTTTCCCATGTCCTTGTGTTGTCACTCTGAGATGTGTTGTTACAGTACCCAGCAACACAACCACAGCCAGATACAGCTGATAAGCTTCTTTAGAACTGCAGTAGGGATGTGACATAAAACTAGGAAAAAAATTCCTGTCTCCAAGCCCAGATACTCCTCCTGTATCCATCCTTAAGCACCAAGAGGCTTTTAAATGCAGGAAAGGCGCTTCTCCCGCTGCAGGGAAAGCACAAAACCAGCAGCGAGGAGCTTGATATCCCGGGCTTGTCCAGCTCACACCTCTTATCTCACCGCTCTTGTATCACACCAAATCCTCCCCCGGTCCTTTCCCGCTGGGCTCCCCGCTCCCTGCGCTTGTCCTGCGGCCGCTGCTCCGTGCCAGGGCACTTATCCCTGCCTCGGCCGGTCAGCAGGGAATTTCCTCCTGCTGGAGCAGAGCTCGTGTGGCGCCCAGCCAGGGAAACCAGCTCCAGGCCTCTGTGCCAGCAACCCTTGCCAAAGCAGAGAGGGCTTTCCTGGGCGCAGGGGCTGCGAGCTGTTCCGCAGGGAAAGGAGGATGCTCCTTGAGAGCTGAAAAAAAAAACGAGTTAAAAACCTCACCAATCTAGCTCAGGGTAAAGAGAAACTGATTTTTTTTTATTTTTTTTTTCCCCCCTCTCTCCCCTTCTCATGAATTAATTTGTTGGAGGAATGAGGCTCAGAAAAGAAACAACAAAATACATGTTGAGTCAAACTGAGATATTTCTTTTAACCTATTTCTTTCAACACAGGAAAGCATCTTAGATTGGTTGAGGGCTATTTATCCTCCTGTGTAAGCTTCCAGTTATTGAAGTAGTAGTGCTTTTAGGTTTATTTAAAAAAAAATATATATATAAAAATTGCCACTTGAAAAATAAGTTTTGTTTCAGCTCCCCCTTCTCTTTCACACACACACAGCTATGGGCAGCGTGGAGGCAGAATTGTTCATCACCTGACTGAATCACTAAATAATTTCTGCCCTGTGTGGGACTCTTATCTCATAGTGGCTTTATTTCATTAAAACTATTAGCAGCCAAAGAGAAAATGGGTAACCTGGGGGTTGCTGGCAGCCTTTCCGTCTGTTTTCCAGGATATTCCTTTTTCCCCATACCCTGGTTTTCATGCCAAACTCAGCTCGGGGAGGGCAGCAAGTGACCCCCACTTCATCCCACAGACACAGTGTAGAGGCAGATGACATTATACCCTGATCTAGTCCCTGGAAGCTCTCTGGATCCCTGGGGGCTGTGTGGTGACACCTCCCTGGCGCCAGGACCCGTTCTGGGCTGAGCCCAGGGCGATCGCGGGGCTGGTGAGGAGGGTGTAGCCTGTGAGGCAGAGGAAGTGAGGAGCCGGTGTACAACCTGAACTTGGCTACCCTCGACCCAAACCCCGAAGAGGAAAGCCTGCATGCATGACATCTTCCTGTTAGGAAATATTAATCATGGCCATGTCCAAACATGGTAAGTGAAACCTCAGGGAAACCGCTCCTCTGGCCATGGAGGGCTGTGCGCTGGTATATTCAGGAAGGCCCTTGTGCCTCAAAGACAGGACCCACCCATCATCAGGGCACCACCTCGATTTATGGATTGACTCCCTGATATTTGAGGCAAAATCTCAGCTCATGCCCCCTGTGCCTCTGTACCCAGCTGTTGTTTCATGGGCTCAGGAGAGAGGCATGGGGTGAGCCAGGTAGAGGGGTGAAACACGAGGAGAGGAGAGGAATCAACCAGCAGGAAAATCAGCTTGAGGGTGTCCTCAGCTCACCCTCGCCCTTGCAATGGTGTTGTTGGGGTGACCAGTAGGGATGTCATGCCCATGCCCACAGGAATCACTGACACACACCAGGGCAAGACCAGAAGCTAAAATCCTGATGGCACCACTTCCTGTGAGACACCTGTATTACAAAAACAAACAAACAAACAACAACAACAAAAAACTAGGAAATAAAAAAAGAAAAAAAAAGAAACCATGAGAGGCATCCCAAGAGTTTTACAAGTAAAATTATGTTCCTGGAAAGAAGTGTCAGCACTCTGGCTTGCAGCACTGTGTGGGAAGCCTCTTGGAGCTAAGGAGCCCACAATGGAGCAAAGGAATAATCCCACACACCCCAATCCAGCTCCCTCCACCTTCTTAGGAAAGGCAAATCCAACCTGACTCCCAGGTCTGGATCACAACCACCAGGGGCCAAAACCCTTTTTGGGGCTAATTCTTGCTTGTGGGCCAAGCCCCTGGACCTCAACCCAGTGTGGAGGCCAAGCTTCTCCTGTGGAACTCGAACGTATTATAGGGCTCAAATTCTTTTGTGGGGGCCACATCCTGCTTGTGGATCCCTAATACCTGTGGGACCAATCATCCTGTGAGGCTCAAATTTGTTCCAGGCTCCAAGTCTTTCTCATGGGTCCCAAATTACCTGTGGTGTGTGTTCTGGGATCCAAACCTTGCCTGTGGATCCCCATTCATCTGTGGGGTCCAAACAGTTCCCAGGGGTCAAGTCTGCCTGTGGGTCCCAAACCATTGTGGGGTTCAAAGCTCCTGTGATGCCCAAATCTCTTTCGGGGTCAAGCTTTGCTTTTGAGTCCCCAGCCCCTTGTGGGATCCAAGCCCTTTGAAACAACTGCATCTGTTCTGGGGTCCAAGTTGTGCCTGTGGGTCCCAAATCCCAGGCAGAGATCCAAGCCATCTGTGGGGTCCAAATCCCTTTCAGAGCCCAAGCCTACTTGTGGGTCCCAAGCTCCCTGTGGGACTCAAATCTGTTTAGAGTCCAACCCTTGTGTGGGTTGCCAAGCCTTTGCATGGCTCAAACTCCCTGAGGGACCCAAATGTGTGTAAGGGTCCAGGCTTTGCCTGTAGGTGCCCAATCCTTCAGCCCTTGTAGCACCCAAACCTTTTTTGGGGTTCATACCTGCTTCAGATTCCCAAGCCCCTGTGGCATTTAAATACATTCTGGAGTTCAAGTTGTGCCCATGGGTCCCAAATCCCAAACTTTTGCAGGGACCCAAACCCTCAGAAAGGTCAAAATCCCTTTTGGGTTCCAATCCTGCTTGCGGGTCCCCAACCCCCTGTGGTGCCTGAATCTGTTTTGGGGTCCAACCTTTGACATGCAGGTGTCCAGCTCTTTGCAAGACCCAAAGCCCCTGTGGTACCCAAATTTGTTTTGGGGTCCAAGTTTTCCCTGTGTATTCACAACACTTTGTGAGCTCTGACATCCTTAAAGCCGCCAACATCCTCTTGCTTTGGGGTCCCCATGTGTTTTGGGGCCCATGCTGTGGCTGTGGTTCCCCATCTCCTTGAGGGACACAGCTTCCCCGTGGGACTCAAATCCATTTTGGGGTTCCCAGCACCCCATGACCACTTGTGGGTCCAAGCAGTACCCATGGCTTCCCAAGCCCTTGTAGTATAGATACCCCTCATTGGAACTTAAATCCTTTTGGGGTCCCCAGGCCTCTGTGCTACTCAGACCCACTTTGGGGTCGAGCTTGTCCCTGTGGCTCCTCAACCTCTCACGGGACACAGCTCCACGGCAGGACCCGTAGGGGTGAGGAGGGATGCGGGGGGATGCGGAGCCGTGCGGAGCGGTGCGGAGGGATGCGGGGCGGTTCGGAACGATGAGGGGGATGCGGGG
>NC_031769.1:4753272-4873258 GCF_001522545.3 Parus major
GGCCGCGCTGCTCCTGCCCGCGGGCGAGCGGAGCCCGGCGGGGCTGCGGCTGCGGCTGAGCCGCCGGGGAGCTCCCGGAGCCGCCGGGGCAGCGGGACGGCGTTCCTTGGGGGAAGCGTGGGGGTTTGCTGCGCCCCCGACCCGCTCCCACTCCGCACTTTGCCGTGGGCTGTGCTGTACAGACGCCCGGACACCTTTATAATATTTATTAGGAGTAGCGCAGAGTTCCGCTCTCACCCCCGCCCCGGTAAGTCCAGGCTCCGCTCCATCCCCGCGGCCGCGGTTCCAATTTTTTGATGTTGAGAGGAAGGTTGCGGGGGGGAGGCAGGGGGAGCCTCGCCGGCTCGCTCTTCCCCAAATCCGCCCGGCTGGGGATGCTTTCCCGTCGCTACAGCAACACCTACCGACGGGCGCACGGAGGGACCGACGGGCGGACAGACGGAGCGGGGCACCCCCCACACCCCCCGCCTCCCGAAATAAAACATCGCGGCTTTTACAGCCCACCTGAAAAAAATGGAGGATTAAAAAAAAAAAAATAAAAAAAAACCAAACAGGATACCCCGTACCCCCGCCCCCAGCTACTAAGTTTTCTCAGGTTTTTATAATTTTTTTTCGCCTGCCCCCCCCCCACTCCTTCCTCTACCCCCGGCATCCTCAAAAGTGTCTGTCACCTCCGAGTTACATAATGTCGCTGTAGGAAGAGGCTGACACACAGGGACAGCCCTTTCCTAAAGCAGCTCAGCCTTACTAACGCCTGGAATGCCAACGCCTGGGTGGGATGGATGGAGAGAAAACCCCCACGGCCGTTTACAAACCTCGAAGTCACAGAATGGGGGAATCCTTAAGGCTGGAAAAGCCCTCTAAGATCCCTGAGTCCAACCCTTAACCCAGCACTGCCAAATTAAGTCTTGTCATTTACTACCAGCAATTGCTCACCAATTACCATTTAATTTTATTACTTTATTTTTTTCATGAAAATCATTTTAGTTTTCCTCTGCCGAGCAGTTTGCAGCTGTAAAGGTGTGGGTGGGGGGGGGGGGGGGGTGGGGGGGGGGGGGGGGTTGGGGAGTACGGGGTTATTTTCAGGATGGTTGGGTTTGTTCTCCTCCTGGAGAGACTCCGCAGCTCCCAGCAAAGGCTTTAATAATTCAGCGCAGGAAATGCGTCCGTATATATAGCAGGGAAGGTAACGCACAGCGTGTACCTACAGGAGGACAAATGTGGAAACCTGGTGTGAATTATTCATGAGGTGTGATCAAATAGAGGATTTTCCTAGACAAAGCACACTTCGCTGTTTTCCTGTTTGTTACAGCACAGTGTGCACCGAGTACATTTGAACCTCCTTTCATTTTGGGCCATGTCAGATAACCTTTAATGTACTTGCTAAAATTTCTTATTTACCTTTCAAGCTGTCAGCAAGGAGTAAGGGCTTGGTAGAAAAATCTGACAAGCCTTTTTTTTTTTTTTTTTTTCTTTGTGGCCTTCCAAAAATTAGGAGATGGAGTAAACACTTCTGCTGCTCTTTCCGGGGAAGGTGTTTTGCTTGTTCAGTCTCTGACAGGAGCATAAACTCGTGGTGCTACGGACTGATTCACGCTCCCACTCCGCAGCACGATGTACTTTGGGTTTTGCTGTTGCATAGTAGGCAGAGGCTATTTTTAACCAGAGCAAGGTTATGAAACCTTAGACCCAGCTGGGTGAAAATAATCTGGTCTGAACTGGAAAGCACAGCTTTATGTGGCTGGGAACACGCGTGGGACTGTCCCCCGGAGGGTCCTGGTGGGATGATCCGGCTCTCCTTGGCTCCAGTCAGCCCCGAAATTGGGAAGTGTTGTCATCGGGAGGCTGTCACAGGGGAAACCACTTAAGTAAATATGCAAAGAATTAAAATAGCTAAATGATCGAGCAATGAATCAGTGCTGATAGCGTGGCGATTATTAAATAACCCAGAGGTGTTCCTGGGATCAGCAGTGGGACAGCTGAGCGGGGAGCTCAGCTCCGCAGCACTTTTTGGTGATTCTCACACCGAGATCCCTTTGCCCACAATAAACGGGAGCGTGCAAACAAACAGCAACCCCGGCAGCTCCCCCGGCGCTGCTCCTCGAGCTGCCTCTGGAGCCGTACCTGGCTGAAATATGCAGTGGTGTTTTTTAAACTAATATTTACTCCTGCTAGACCTGCACAGCCACTGTGGTTCAGGGGGAGGGAGTGGGAGCCGCTCTGACTCACGGCTCAGCGCGGTCCTGAGCTCGCTCCCAGCACCCGAGCCCTCGTCCCGGTGTGCTGGGAAGAGTCCACCTTGATGTCCTGCAGTAAGTCCACTTTGTCTTCCTGGGCTGCAGGCAGATGGCTGAGCCTTCAAGTCAGCAAACCAGCTCCAAAAGTCACCAGAAAACAAATGAGTTTTGGGGGGATCTGAGGGGTTGTTGTTTTCTTGGTGTTCCCTAAATCGCTTGGCAAAAGAAGCTTTGCTTTCGATAGCTCGTGCACAGATTCGGGATCCTGCCATTCTTTAGGATGCTCCACTGACATAACCCCCAGAATTTGAAATATTCTTGCTCCTGGGTGTTCTCCTGCAATACCATGGGAATTGTGGCACAAGCAAAGGCAGCTGCTGGACTCGCTGTGAGGAGTTTCCTTTGCTTTGCTTGCACTGCTGCGATCGCCTGACGCTTCAAAGCACATCTACAGCCCCAAAATACAACACTGAAACATCTCCTGATAATTCTGCCCAAAGCCACGATGCTTCTTTGTGCAGTCTCCTGGAGACTGGACACTGGTAGAGGTTTTTAGTTGCCTTCCTCTACACTTGGCTAAACAAATGCCAAACCTTCTTAAATCTAAATTACTCGAAATATTTACTGTTGAGACGTCGTCCAAGAGGAGGATAGTTAAAACATTAATTCCTTGCATTCCAGTGTATTAGGGCTTTACCCTGCAACTTGCTGGGTGCCAGAAATGGGACTTTGCAGATTCCCTTCCCCCCAACTACACTGCTCCCCCCTATTCCCCCCCACCCAAACTTTAATGCTTTAAAAAAAAAAAAAAGAAAAAGAAAAAAAGGAGGGAGAGAGAAAGAAAGGAATGCACATCTGGGCTAAATATTTGTTAGAAAGTATTCCCAGGATAGTGGGAGTTCTGGTGCCAGAGAGGAATTCCTGCGGGTTTGATCCATTGCATTATGTACTTGTTCCAAAAGCTGTTTTCAGTAAAATAGATGAGTAAGAAGTCTTAGCCAAGAACAGAATGTCTTTTTTGGCAACTGAAAGGAAGATAGGATTATTTTATTTCAGGTTATGTAAAAAAAAAAAAAAAAAAGAAGAGAAGGAGAAGGTGGTAAAATCCTGCACTCAGTGGTGCCTGCAGAGATTTGCAATGGCACACTCAGATACAAATATTTATTTTTTCCATGCCACTGTGGGCATTTTTGGGACTCCCTTGTAAGACACAGCTGTGGGTTTAAGGTTCCTTGCAGAATTAACTGCAATTAAAATATCCTCACTGTGGCTGACTGGGCCTCTGGGCTTTTTTGGCTGAGTGACCAGTGGCCTCACTGACATGGCTTTAAAGGCAGCATCCAAATTGCTGGTGTGAATTCTGTCTCCACATGCCAGGGCAAGGAGGGGAGCAGAGGATCATCCTGGCTTTGAAAGTAAAATGCCCCTCTGGAGGATTTTTTGGGGTAGGGTAGAAGCAGACACTGATGGGTGCAGCTTCACTGCATCGCTCCTGAGATGGATTTGAAAACTTGACTTGGAAAACATCACAGACATAAATCAGCAATGAGAGGGAAGGTGTAGCAGGAGAAAATTACCATATTTTGGCTGGTGGGCAGCAGGTTCACCAGTTTTTTCCCATTAGCTGGGAATCCTGTTTGCACAACACCTCCTTTGCATTAACAAAACAATAGGTGTCTTGAAGAAGACATCGTGCCAAAAGTGAGTTTTTTCCCCTATCCATTTGGCTCATTCTCATAGATGGGGAGCTGCACACATCCCCCCTTCATCTTCCTGGCTGGTGGTAGTATTTAAAAAATAAATAAATAGAATTGCACCATCTTATGCACAGCTTGCCTTGGCTCTGGCATGGTGTTTGTGTTAGCTGGGTTCTCTGGCTGCAGGAGAGGGCTCTGCTTTCCCTGTGGGGTTGGTTTGGGGGGATGTGGTGCAGCCCTTGGTGGGTTGGCAGGTGACCTGAGCATCAGGGCTGCTGCATCTTTGGTGCAGACCTGGGAGTTACCCCTGTCTCAGCAGCATGCTCTTGGCTGCTCCAGCATCCTCTGTTGTCCCATGGGATTTGGATGTGGTCAGCATCACATCTCTGAGGGTGTTTGCTGGTGGACGTCCTACAGGCATTTTAGGGAGCTGGTTTCTCCCTCCCTTGGCCACAGTGGCATGCCTCACTGTCATCCCTCACTGTCCTTTGGAGCATTCTCTCTGCAGCAGGAAGAGGAACTGATACTCTTTCAAGCCACATGTGGGATTTTTTTTTTTTTTTAAAGTTTTTGCCTGTTCCAGGTGGACAGTGGGGTCTGCAAACCTCTGGCTGCAGCCCAAGCTTTAATTTGGACCCTTGCCATGGATTTGGAGGGTTTTTTGCTCCTGGGTGTTTCTTAAAGAAAACATGAGACAAAGCAGAAGGCACATGCACAAAAATAATATAAATAAAAGGTTTGTTATTTGCTGTTTTGTGGCCGCCTGTGAGCTCAGCTCAGCCATGGAGCAGGCAGGAAAAGGGTTAATCCAGGTGTCGGGTAGGACATGTGCTGCTGGGCCTGGAGGGTGGCCAAATCCACCTTTTCTGCATCTATTTTGGATTAAGGCCAAAAAAACAACAACCCCTCTGTGGCAAAACCACCTGCAGCTCCAGGTCTGCTGAGGAGGAGGAGGAGGAGGAGGGATGGAGGGATCTCTTCTCCCCAGTACTGGCCCTGTAAGCGCGCCTTGCAGCAAATGATTAACTTCTCCAGGCCAGGGAAGTGCTTCATCCAGGGACTTTTTTGACCTTTTAGGTGACTATTGTCTCCTGGGAAGTTGATGGTAAACATAATTAGGGAGGGTTGGTGCAGGGCTTGGAAGGAACTGTGCGTGCTCCTGTCCTGCAACGTGATACTGCTTGGTGCTGTCGGGACACTGAAAATCCCATCAGTGGGGAGGTTCTGAAACTGGTGTGGTCTGTGCTGCCTCCTCAGGTCTGTCAGAAGGGAAGGTTTAGTAGGTTTGTTTTGTTTTGTTTTTTTTCTTTTATTTTTCAGAGATTTAAATTAACTTCAGACATGCAAAGTGGAGTGAGAAAGTGTTTGGGTTGCAAAGAATGAATTTGGCCAGTGGAGAAGTTTCATGTGGTGGGAGGGGATGTGGACTGAGTGTCTGGCACCTCTGTATCTGCAATGTCACCATCCCAGGGCTGTCTCCTGTCCCAGCATTATCCAAATTCTAAGGATGCTTTAGCTTTTGTGTATTATGGGATGGCTGGTAGCATCCCACATTGCTGGGGCTCTCCCCTCCTTGCTGGGAGGAGTTCCTGGGCTGGGGCTGAATCCCTCCCACCGTGGTTGTGCCTTCCAGCCTGGTGGGATGGGGTCAGAGCAAGTCACCCCTCAGGCAGCAGCCTGCCTCTCAGCTCTGGGGGTGGCTCACTGGCTCCCAAATAACCTGGCAGTGGCTTCTGCAGGAGCAGGGGGAGCTGAGGTGGGGTTGCCAGAGTCTAAAAGGTGGAATGATCCATCATCAGTGCAGGAGCATCCCAGGTTGGGTGGGTACTGATGTCCATTAGAATAATAGAATATCCTGAGTTGAAGGGTACCTACAAGGATCATCAAGTCCCAACTCCTGGCCATGCACAGGACCACCCCAAGAATCCCACCCTGTGCCTGACAGCATTGTCCAAATGTACAATAGGCAAAGTCTGTAGCTTTTATGGGGTTTTTTTCATCTCCCGAATTTGCACAAACTTTACAAAAGCAAAGTTTAAAAGATGCAACGCAGTTATTTTTGGCATTCTTTTATTTTATTTTCCTTTAAGATGAGCAGGGGCAAAGCATGCGGGAAATTTAGGAATCTAGGCAAGTACAGAGCTCCTTTGTTTTTAATTAGCTACGTTGTTTTTAATTGCTTCTATGCTTGATACATAACCCAGCCTAAACAAGAATAGCTTATTGAATGGGGGACTGACTATGAAAGGCACCGTGAGGAGAAGGGCTGTTCTTCACAGTTGATATATTTGTATTTCAGTGCTTCATTTAATAAGTCTGTTTCCCCGGGGGGCTGTAGTGAGTAAATCATGCCAACAGATTGTTTTCTGCAAACTGGCTTATTTTTGTAATTAGCAAAACGTTAAAGCTGTAACTGCATAGAAAGCGATCTGGGTGAAGAGTGAACATAAAAGAATTAGTAAGCAAAATGTAATACTTACTGTTTGATGACATTTGTGTTGATTGGATTGGTTTCTGGACAGTTTGTTGTCTGGGATAGTCAGTTTCTGTAAAATGGGAGAGAAATTCACAGGTGTGCACAGCAAGTGTAGTGAGATGAGATGTTTCAGGGGCAGCACTTTTTGGGAATCACATCTGCATGGCCATTTGGATCTGATGGGGAAGCCTTGCTGGGGGTTACAGCTGTCCTGCTCATCACCAGAAACTGCCAGGATTTCCCTGGCTTCATGTTGCTTTATTCCTTTTTTTTGCAGTTATATGACAAAAACGGCGTCACCATGAGCGGAGTATTGAAAAGGAAGTATGAAGAGCTGGGGGATGACAGCACCTACTGCTCCTCCTCCTCCTGCTCCCCCCTCTCCTCCTCAGCATCCTCAGGCTGGGACACTGATGAGGAGAATTCCCGTGGAGAGCCCAAGCCCAGCTCTGCCTTAATGTCCAGCTTCACCCGTGAGTATCTCTGGCTTTCCCAGGATCAGCCTTTCCTCTGCATGGGTTTTTTGGTAGGGTGGTGGTGGGTCATCACCACACAGAGACCCCCTTGGGGAACACCTTTATAGGTAAAAGTGGCAGTGGTGCCAGCTACCTGTCATGACACTGATTTATAATCATCCAGCCTCCTCACAGTGGTCTTCCTCAACCCTTCCTTCCAGTATTTATTATTCCTTTGGAATATTTTTGCTGAAGTCCGGGCTTCCAGGAGCAGAAACCCAAGGATGGGTGTGCAGAGACATGTGGGTGCCTCCAAGCCTGTGCTGCAGGACCATCCCACCAGCCCTCAATTCCCTGTCAAGCTGTTTCACAGGCAAAACCTAATCAGACAGCGAAAGCCTGTAATGCTGTTTTTTTAAAAATGATTAACCAGTAGCGTAATTACCATTTCAGAACTTGTTTCCTACGTAAGTTGGGTACTTTGCCAAAGAACATGACACGTTTGACATTGCCTCCGCTGCTAGTGCAGATAAAAGCTATTTTGTTTTCCCAGCAATGTAAGTTTTGAGAGCTTTTAGGAAAACACACAGAAGGCAGTGTTGTAAAGCCCTTTATCTGCCGTGTGAAGGGAAAAATAAAAAGTACAATAGAGGGACATCTTCATGGAGGAGAAATAGTCCAACCTAGTAAATTATACTGAACACCCACTGTATATAGCAGTTAAGGTCCACTTAGCCGACATACACAAACATGCAGCGGTCTGAAAAGGCTTTAGAAGTCTTGTAAAAATAAAGAGTCTCATTCTTGCTTGTCTTCCCAGGTTTTGTGACAAAACAATGAACTTTTTGTATTCTCTGGCTCAATTGGAAAAGGGTCAGGAATGGGAAAACAATTTTGGAGGAGGGGTGCAGGGAGAGAGAAGCAAATGCCAAAGTGCAGCAGCTCGGCCGATAGATGATCGTGGTGGTTAACTTGCCTTCTGATAAAGAGCTCATGTTTTAGGAGATTGAGTCAAGGTTATTGTGAAAATGCAATGCACAGTGCAAAGATATGATCAGAGTGACTGCAGGGCCCAGTGTGAACCCCCAACTATTGAGCAGAAGCTGCTGACACAGCTGGGTGAACGCTTCTTTTTTTCTCTCTTTTTTTTTTTTTTTTTATGTGAAACCGAAACACTATATTTTGGCAAGTGAGACCTGTGAAATGTGGCTGCAGTTAACTGTCCAGTCTTGCACTTTCACAGCCTTTGAGGCCCACCAAACCAGCTGAGCCCCTTGGGTTGTTGCAGTCTTTTCCTTGGGTCCCACTGTAAGGCTGTTTGTGGCTCTGCTTCCCAAAGAGCAGAGCCTGAGCTCTGCAGCAGTCACCCATCCTTTCTGGGCTATTTTCTTCCATGGAGGCAACCAAAGCAGCCATACACTAGCAGCAAATGGGACCAGAAATACCTCCCCACCACAAATTTGGGTGTAGCTGGCTCTTATTCCTGCCACACTCACGTGGCTGTGCCTTGCTTTAATTTCTTGGCCAGCCACACTCGTGGAAATTCACTGACTCTGAACCTGCCCTGACTAATTAGTCCCCCTCCATCTACTGTGTTTGCATGTGCAGCTGTGCAGAGCCAGGTATCTCTGGAGAGGCTCTGCTCTAAGTGGTGTGTAGCGTGTTTCAGCAGTTTAAGATAAACCAGAGTCATGTATTGCCATGTTTACCCGGGGATCACCTGCACAAAGATTAACATCTTTGCAGCTGCTCTCAAATGAGTCTCCTGAGAATAAACCATATATTCAGAGTTCCTCCCAGTGGATGGTGAAAGGAAGTACCAGAAAAAGCAGCCCTTTGGGCTGTTTTCTGCCCTGCCACAAAAGCTGGAGCCATGAAGCACTGGGGATGCCAGTGCCCTGGCATCCCGGGAGCAGAGCAGGGGTCCTGAGCATGGGGCAGAGTGGGTTTGGAGAGACAGATGTGCAGGATGGCTGGTTGCTTGTTTGTTATGCTCTGCCACACGTGAAGAATAAGCAAATGGATGTTCCTGGGGGAAGTCAAGTGGGATGGAGAAGCAGGAGCCACCTCATAGGGTGAATCTCATGGGTGACTGATGCAGCAGGGCTTGGCTTCGCTTCCTCTCCATCCTCATCCCACCTCGGAAGTGTTAGCTCCTAAAACACCACCAAGCAATGTTGTAGCCTTGTCCCATTGTGTCCCTGTTGGGAGAGCAATTGCAAGTCCTGCATGTTGGCAATATTTCTATTCCATCTGCAGCATGGCAGCACTGACTTAGTGTTTATTCTTTTTTTAATTCTCCCCTTTTTTAGCCACGTCAATCCTGAAGAAATCCAAGCGGCTAAAGAAGAACAATGTGGAGTTTGACCGGGTCACTGTGTTTTACTTCCCACGCTGCCAGGGCTTCACGAGCGTGCCTAGCCGTGGGGGCTGTACCCTGGGGATGGTGAGCAAACACAGCTCCTCCCGGCAGTTCACGCTGGCAGAGTTTTCAAAGGAGCAGGAAAACGTCCGTCGGGGCAAACTCGAAGAGAAATTAAAAGAGGAGAAGTTGGAAGCGTTGAAATGGAAAGTGAGTTAGAGCATGGGGCTGGGTTGATGAGGAGCTGGGTTGATGGATGTCATTAGTTAAGTGGGCAGTTTTTAGTAAGAGCTTCTGAGACCTGGGGGCATCAGTCCTTAGCTCTTGTTTTGGGTCTCCAAAAAACACAGGCTCCAGTGGGGGATTTTCATTTAGTTCTCCACCTCTGAAGAGTGAAAAGACACAGAAGGCATTTTTGCTCTTTTGGTAGTACCTTTCTGTCCTGGGATCCACTTGAGACTCTTCCTGGCATCTCCCAAAGTCTTTTCATTTCTGATTTTGATACTTAATATCCCAGGACGAATGCCCAGTCAAGTGTCAGGTCTTTGTGGGCTCTGGCTGAAATGTTGATCCTGTGGTTGGCCACCATGGGGGAGAGGTCATTCCTTTCTTGTCTCCCCTCAGCTGGGGGTTCCAATGGCTCGGAGTCCCAAGCAAGCCCCTAATGCTGTCCATTTTTTTGCCCTCAGCTAACCATGAACGGCACGAAGGAGTCCGAAGAGGCCAACCAGCTCACCATCGACGACATCTCCGACGATGACATCGATGTCAGCAGCGTGGACCTGGAGGACGGCTTCTTCCTGCAGCCCTACCCCGCCAAGAAGAGGCGCGCGCTGCTGAAGGCCGTGGGGGTGAAGAAGATCGACAAGGAGGAGAAGAGGGAGCTGCACAACATCCGCCTGTCCCGGGAGGACTGCGGCTGCGACTGCCGCGAGGTCTGCGACCCCGAGACCTGCAGCTGCAGCTTGGCAGGCATTAAATGCCAGGTACTGCCCTCACCCCTGGGCACGGGGGGATGCCACAGCTCCAGCTGCGTGTTAGAGCAGGGGGGTGTGAGCAAGTTGGACAAAGCTGGGGCAGCCAGTGAACCCATCTGCTCCCTCCTGCGCTTGGAGGTGAGGAAGGCTCTTGGAGCATCCCTCAGGCTGCAAGGCAGACACTGCTCCAAAGCGTCCTCTTCCCAAATCACACATACAGCCATCCCCACACTGCCAGAGCCTGCAGTGAGAATGTCCCTGCTGTATGTCCCCACGAGACCCATACCTGCTTGATCTCCTTTTGGAGGTTCACACATTCCCACGTGGGAATGTCTGCAGGGAAGAGCTCCTTGCTCCTCACACGAGGCTGCGCTTTCTCCCCCTCCCCCAGGTTTTATTTTTAATTCCTTTTTTCTTTTGCTGTGTGCCACAAATCCCAGCACGCTCAGGCAAACGTGGGAGTGTCAGATGAGCCTCAGCTCACAGCGAGCTGTGCAGGCCACCTGCACAGTGGGATAATCCCTCTGTATTCAATTAGTGAGTTATATTTTTCAGGGTATTTTTTGCAGGTGCCTGCCCAGCTGTATTTGGGGAGCCTCATTCCCTATTCTGGGTGCCACTCACTCCCACGGTGCCGTGTTTGGAGGCAGGGGGTGGCGGAGGTGGGTGCACATGGGTGCTCCATGTGTGTGTCACAGCCCCCCTCTAGTGGCTGCTGCAGATCAGATAGTGTGATCATTTAATAGCAATAAAGAAAAAACTCACTTTTGAACCCTTATGTCTCCTTTTGGACCATTATATTTTGCTTTTTTTTTTTTTTGGAATCTTTTAATTTTCTTCGCTTGACCTGAAATCAAGCTTTTCATGGCACCTCTTCAAAAGAGCAGGGTGCCTTTTTTTTTAACTTGGTCTCTCAGGGCAGACAAGTCACGGACAATTTTGGTTTTATGCTGCTGGGGTCAATCCTAATCCTCCCCCTCTGCTTCTCCCTGTGCCAGATGGATCACACCTCCTTCCCCTGCGGCTGCACCAAGGACGGCTGCGGCAACACCGAGGGCAGGATCGAGTTCAACCAGGCCCGAGTGCAGACACATTTCATCCACACCATCATGAAGCTGGAGCTGGAGAAGCAGCAGCAGAGCAGCGAGAAGGTGGCGGAGGCTGAGCCCCCTTTCCGGGAGCGGCTCCCACCGCTGGCATGCACGGCAGGGAAGGGCTCCTTGGAGGAGCGTGCGGTGCCGCTGGCACCTGCCTTCCAGTTCAGCCCTGACCTGGAGGCCCTGGGGGAGAACAGCTGCAGCAGTGACATGACAGACTCCTCCATCTCCTCCCACCCCAGCGAGGACCTGGAGGAGCCCTACGAGAGCCTCCCCTCTGACAAATCCCAGTCGGACGTGGACGACGATGGCTTGGCGCGCATCCTCCACTTCAATGACTCGGATGCCGAGGAGGAGAGCGGGCGTGGCCAGGATGACCTTGGCTGCTTCCACCCCACCGACTTCTTCATCGAGGACCACGGCAGCGAGGCCAAGCCTGTCCCTGGCCACTTGCCCCACCTTTCGGAGTGCCTGGATGAGAATGCCAACCAGGACAGCGGGGGTTTGCTGGAGGATGCAGCCCATGTGAGGTGCGATGGGCTGTCCTGCTGTGCCTCATCCTCCACTGAGCCCTGCTCCAAGAGCTACGCTGACCTCAGCCTTTCCTCTGATTCCTTGGATTTCTTCCAGTCCTTCTCGGACTATAACTTGGGACCCCTTTACAACTCCTTAAAGGAGTATGAGAACCTGGATAACTTCTCAGCGTTACAGTTTCAGTTGCCTAATTTCCCTGGCTTCCCGCAAGCTGGAGATCAGGGCTCCTGTTTCTTGGAGTCCCTCATTGGTTTGTCTGAATCTGTCCCCGAAACCCCAGCCCCTTTCACAGACAATCAACTTTTGGAGGATGCCATCAAGTCATCGCTGATGGAGACAGTGAAAGTGTGAAACACCCATGTGGCTCTGGCAAGGACTGATGCCGAAAGGAAAACAGAGGAACAGTTGGACAGGCAAACTTTCACTGAAAGGATGGTGTACTACTCAAATATAAGGAGGAAAAAAACAGCAACAGCAGAAGACTCTCTAAAAAAATTATTTTTGGTCTTTATAGAACGTGGACATTTTGACATACTGCAGCTACAATCAGTTCTCTCGCTGTTTGTGCAAAAATTTCTAAACTTTCATGACAGGGTGGGGAAGGGTGGGGAGGGAGAAAGACTTCCACATGAGAATTTCCTTGTGTTTTGTATGAAAAGACCTGTTGAGAAAAATACTCCTCGCTAATGTTGCCAGTCGTCCATACAGCCCCTTCTAGAAACGTTTCAGTGTTGCAGGAACTTTTTAAGGCAACTTTTTGAAGCTGTATTTATTGTGAAAATTTGTGGTTTGCGTAAGAGTCGGCCCAACAAACTCTTACGTTTAAACCTGACAAGGTTTACAGAAGAGATCCATACACTATATACATAATCATTCTTCATCTATTTATTGCAAATTCCAGAATTTAACTAGCCACTGAAGCTTGAACTAGCATGAAACCTTATTTAAATTGGTAATACCTCAGATGTATTATGTGTACAATCATATTTTTTTGCATAATATATCTGTATTTATTTATTTTCTACCTGTAGTACGTGAATAGCACTGTGGTTTGTCGATGACCTGGAAGGGCAATAAGGTCTTCAAGAGGAAGATGACCCTGGTTTCTCTGAGTCTGAATGATGTTGGCTGTTTGGTCTTCACTTCACATTTCTAAAAACACTGAACAGAAGTGGTGTGGGAGGGGAGGGACGAGTTCTTGCACCATCCCTTGGTTTCTCCCAGCCTCGTTGTGGACATGAGAATGGTGTCTGGTCTCCATAATATCACTGTGGAGAGCAAAGCAAGCAAAACCCTCAACTATTTAAGAAGTAACATTAATACTAGCTCTAAACAAAACCCAACCCCTTTTTGTAAATTATTTTATAATTTATTTAATTTCCTGAGGATTTGGCCATGAGATCTTTTCCCATCAGTTATGGTGCCTGAATGTGCAGAGCCACTGTCAGCAACGGTGGGGAGGTGTAACCATAAGGACCTTGGCAGCCCTCGTGGGGGCTTTGGGAGAGCAAAGCCAAAACAGCAACACTGCTCAAGCTCCTCAGCAAGTGCTCCTTAGGACTCCCCAGCACTGAGGATGTCGCAGCTCCAAAATCCAGTGGGTCACACTGATTGTACTATATTTTTACATAGGTGAATCAAGTAAATCAAGCAAAACAGATGGAAATGAAGTTCATTGGGTTATTTATCCTGTGAGTACAGTTTTTGAAGACCTGAAGACCAAGCTGAAAAACTGAAGGCTTTTGGTTTTTAAAATGAGATAAATCTTTGTGTTTGGAGGCTGCCTTGGCCTTTTGCTATATATAAGTCAGTCTGAGAGCATGACACTGTTTGGCCACGAGATGTAACTGGACAAAAAAATCTGTGCATCAGTGATACACTAAGTGCCTACACCAGTGGTATGGAAAAAGAAAAATGGATTTAAAACCTACCGGCTTTAAATTCCCTCTTGGAGGATTTGGTGACGGGAGTGATTCTTGGCATTACCAGCACAGGAGGAGGAGACAATTCTGGTGTCCCAGCCCCGCTGCCCTGGGAGCAGCTGGAGGGAACTTCTGAGGGTACAGAGACACACAGACAAGGGAAACAACCCCGAAACACGGATCTGAGGATTTTTCTGTTGGCTGAACTGTTTCTATCCCCGACCACAGGGATGGTGCTCTTGGATACCTGCTCATTGACAGGTGCCTCACTGCAAACCTGCCGGCAATTTGGGAAACTTGTGGCGTACGAAACATGGGTTGCTTGGGGTTTTTAAAAAATCCTTTTTATTGCTATTTAATTGTACATCTTCTCTGGGATTGAGCCGGTCAACTGCGAATTGGAGCTGATCCTCCCACAGCCACGAGCGGCTCCTGAGCCCGCGCTCGCCGCCGCTGCCTCCGCAAGGCATTGCCCCCGGGGCAGGAGGGCGACTGTAGGAATACTACTGGCAGATGGAGGATTTCCTGGATATATCTATTATTATTGTTATTATTATTATAATTATTATTATTATTTTTATTATTATTTTTCATTGTCGTCATTGTTTCTTTAGACTGAAAAATCCCCCTTTCAGTTATCTCCTAGGTGGTAGTTCCTTATCCTTCAGACTGCATCAAAAATACTGACAGTTGAAAGTCTGGTAGCGTTCTGTATTTATTGGCACTAATATATTTTGTAACATTCCTAGGTTTCCTCTGCATATATATATTTATATATATAAAATATATACCTATATTTTATATATATATATATATATACACACACACTTTTTTGTAATGAATGATTGGGATTGACTCCTGCCTTTGTGGATTTTTTGTTTTCAATAATTTATTCTTTTTATTTGTGTTGGTGCCAAAAAAGAAAAAAAAAAGATTTTTTTTTCCTCCCTTTTTTTTTTCCCCGGGGCACTGAATTGTAAATATATAATTTTTTTTTTCTTCTTGGTATCTGTGTAAAAAGTTGCCTGTTAAACAGTTTAAAAACTGGGTATTTATTGACACAATCTGTAATTATCTAATGTATTGGTTGAAACGCTTTGGTTTCAACATAGCTTTATTTTAGCTTTCTTTGTGTATATATTGTGATTATGTTGCTTAAAGGTACAAGTTAAAAAAATGCTTTATTTTTACCTTATCCATTTGCATTTGTTTATAAAAAAAGCATATTTGTCTACAGCTGCTGTCTCTCATTTCATCAAAGCAATATGAAGAAATTTCCATTACACTTTCAATAAAAGAATTTTGTTTGAATACGGCAGTGTCTTCACTAATGTCCTTTAATCTGACACAATTACCTTTTCTCTTTTCCCTAAATAAAGTAAAAAGCAGTGCATGGGATGTGGTTTTCCCAATCTTTTTTGGGCTTGTGGATGGTGGCTGTTTGTCTCTAAGGGATGATTGAATAGACAACAGTCATGGTGGCATCCACATCACCAAGCAGAAATCTTGGGAAACCCTGGAAACCACTTTTCCTCATGGGTTACAAACCATTTCTCATTGCCCCATGGCCCCCCTGGGACCTGGAGGGATGCAGCTGGACAGAAACATCACCATGGTCCTGTGCCCCTGGGGAAAACCAGAAAAAATACTCTTGGTCATGGCAACAGCACGGAAAGAAGAGAGCTGCATGAGAATCAGCCCATGGTACAAAGGAAAAAAGATGAATAAATCCCAGGAATCTAGATGGGGAAAAACACACCTCTCCCATGGGTCTGTGGCTGTCAGCACAGGCATAAATCATAACCACTGCCATTGACCTGAAAGCAAGGGAAATTGGCCAAAGAATGCCATTGTCTAGTTTTCCATTGGGAATCCATTTTTAAAGGTTGCCATCTGCCCCCAGAGCAGAGAATCTCAATTAATTGAATAAACTATTTGTTACAAATTATTTGCTGAGCTGTAAAAGCAGAAATACTGAATAAGAGGCTCACACATGGAGGCTCTGCAGCATGAGGTGAAGCTCAGCCTGTTTACCTACCCAGAGGGATGTGTAGTGGGTTTGGGGTTTTTTTGAGTTTTTTTGGGGGAGTTTTTGGTGGGTTTTTAATTTATTTTTATTTTATAGACTTTATGTCTGTCATTCCCTCTTACATTAACTATTTTTTGACTGGGAGAGGAATAGTCCCCAACATACAGCTCCAGCTGCAGTACTGGTGGGTTTTTGGCTCACGGTGATGACTTTGTGTCATGCCCTGGCACAAGACATCATCTCCAGGGGACCCAACACCCCCAATGGACAGTGCTAAAACAGCCCCAAGGTGCTGCATCCCATCAACCAGCCTCTGGCATGGGCATCCCCACGACGAATCACAGAATCTTAGAATGCTTTGGGTTGGAAGGGATTATGTTAAAGACCACCTAGTTAAACCCCTCTCCCGATGCCTTTCACTTCACCACGTGGCCCTAAGCCTCATCCAGCGTGGCTTTGAACACTTCCAGGAATGGGGCATTCACAGCTTCTCTGGGAAACCTGTACCTCACCACACTCAGAGTAATTAATTTCCTCCTAATAGCTAATGTAATTTGTCCTCTGTCAGTTTAAAGCCAGCTTCTCTGTCCTATCACTCCGTGTCCTTGTCCAAAGTCCCTCTCCAGCTCCTTTAGGCACACTGCTTTGGATGCAGCCCAGAATGTGGCTGGGGCTTCCTGGGCTGCCAGTGCACATTGCAAGATTGTGTCCAGCCTTTCATCTATCAACACCCCCAAGCTCTTCTCCCCAGGACTGCTCTGCATCCATTCTCCACCAAACCTGTGTCTGTGTTTGGGATTGCCCTGACCCAGGTGCAGGACCCTGAGGTTTTTCCCATCCCAGTGACAAAACTCAAATGGGAACATGCCAATATTTGGCAATTCTGCAGTGCCCTTTCCCTGGGAAAGCCAAGCTGACCTCCAGGTCTTAGTTAAAGCCTCAGCTCTGGCAAACTTCTGCTGAATTCCATGGAAAATGCTCTTGGATGGGCAGAGGAAGTGCATGTTGCAGTCACACGGGTCTTGGAGCCCCAGGAATGTTTCTTTTTGCCTCTGCCAAAGATCTAAGACACCCTTTCCCACTGTAGTGTCACGCTGCTCAGACACGCTTCACAAACCTGCCCTTTTCCTTCTATCAGCCGAAGTGACGAGAAAAGATTTCCCCCAAATCTCCTGCCTGCAAGGCAAGCACAGAACCCTCAGCGCTGCAGAGCCAGCACCGCTGCCCTCACCTTGCAGCTCCTGGTTGTTCGGGGGGTTTTTTTGTTTGTTTGTTTGTTTTTCCTCTGACGGGGCTAAAGTCCATCCTATCCGTCATTTTATAGCTGCTCCTGACGAGAAAAGTCCTCGGGACTGTCATTCCGGCCGGCGCCAGGTCTGGAGTCACGGAGCCTGGCGTCACAGCCCGTTCCCGGCCCCGCAGTGACTCATCCAGCGCTTTTCCGGAGCCGGCTCCGCCAGCCGGGGACAGAACCGGGACAGAACCGGCACAGAACCGGGACAGAACCGGGACAGAACCGGGACAGAACCGGCACAGAACCGGGACAGAACCGGGACAGAACCGGCACAGAACCGGGACAGAACCGGCACAGAACCGGGACAGAACCGGCACAGAACCGGCACAGAACCGCGACAGAACCTTTCTGCTCCGTGCAGCCCACACTGCCCCTGACACTCCTGCTGGCTCCTCGGCACCAAAGCGTGCGGGCCATGAGTGATGCTGTGCCTGCGAGCGGGGGGAAAAGGGAAATAAATGGAAATGAAGAGGGCGGTGAAGCCCTAAGTAAGGCGGGGAGTGCACGGACGGGTTTATTTGGGGTCAGTGAATCAGCGATTGCCAGGGATGGGAAGGAGCAGCGCTGGCTGGTGCCATAAGGGGCGGGAGAGCCGGCGGGGTGTCACCGGGCTGGGACAGGTCTGTGTGCTCACAGCCGGCTGCTTTCAGCCCTGACAAGGGGGAGAGTGCTGGGTTGCAGCTGGCTGGACCTTTCCCAGGTGCAGCTCTGTAAAAGCAGAGTGAGAGCAGCTTTAACAGCAGCACCTTGCAGAGGGACCATCTCCAACCAGCCCAGAAACTCCTCCAGGACTTCTCTGGCCTCACGCTTCAAGGGAAACATAAATCCCTCCTGGCAGAGAAGCTGTGATAAACTGCTGCTTGCAGGCCATGGGGATGCTCTGAGAGCTGGAGCCTCTCTGCTCAGGAGCCAGGCTCGGAGAGCTGGAGGTGCTCACCTAGAGAAGGGAAGGGACCTTAGAGCCCCTTCCAGAGCCTAAAGATGTTACAGGAGAGCTGGAGAGGGACTTGGGACAAGAGCATGGAGTGATGGGACAAGGGGCAATGGCTTTAAAATGAAAGAGGGAAGATTTGGATTAGATAGAAATTCATCCCTGTGAGGGTGGTGAGAACCTGCCCAGAGCAGTTCTGGATTCCCCATCCCTGGAAGTGTCCAAGTCCAGTCTGGATGGGGCTCTGAGCACCTGATCTAATGGAAGGTGTCCTGGTTCGTGGCAGGGGATGGGAACTGGATGATCTTTAAGGTCCCTTTCAACCCAGACCGGGAGATGATTCTATGATTTTCCTTCACAGCTATGACCATCAGGAATTTTCAGGGCTGCGTAATCCACCCACTCCCATCGGCTTGTTTTACCCCTGCCAGCCTGCTGCTGAATAAATGGCAGCATTGCCATCTACTGGGCAGCTGCCTCCTTCTCCCAACCTCTCAGCTGGCCAAACTGCTCCTGGGCAGTGCTTGCCTCCTCTGTGGGACCAGACACACTGCATATCTCACTAAGATATCACAGTAAAAGAAAAAAAAAAATACAGCTTAAATGGCCCACTGGGTTTGGAGGAGAGATGGGGGTCTCCTGGGGCTTGACTAGCCCAGCACACACATCCTCAGCTGGGTGAAACCTTCTCCAGAAGGTAAATTCTCCACCACCCCATGGATGCACCTCTATTTTAACCAGGGAAGCTGAGTGAGGACAAAATGTGCTGGGTATGTCTGACTCCATTATATCAGTAGAGACATGAAACCCACCAAAACTCGAATACCTGCAACCACAGAGCTGAAATATCCTGTCACAAGCACACAGGCTTTTAGTCAGCCCAGCTGAGAAGGCTGAAAGTTTTGAGAGTCCCTGCGGGCCACATGAGCAACACTCTGGGTTAAAACATTACAGAATTAATAACACACAAGGATCTCCCTCCAAAATAAACCTGCTCCCCTGAGAGCCTCTGCAAAGGAAACTATTATCTATTACATTTCCCTAGAAATAAATACTTGGCTACTACTTTGGAGTAAATAGAGATGGAAACTTAATGGTACCTAAGTGCTTTCCATAGTCAAAGCATCCCAAAGTGCTCTCTGCTAATTAAGGCTGAATGGCTGCCAGGAGGCAACAGGGCCCCTTGTAGCCACACTCCCAAATATCCATCACTTTTTGCCTGAGAGTGAGCAAGAATTGATTGGTGAAGGGCTGGTACAACTTCAGCTGCAGAGGTTTTGGGGGTTATCCTGATAAAGGACAGCAGTGCCAGAGTAGGATTTGGATGAGGAGATGTCTGTAATGACAACATTTTTTGCAGCCATGGTGTGGCTGAGGGCCCTATTGCTGAGCTTAGCTCTGTGTGACTTGAGAGCTCCCCAGATCTGTTGTGTTTTGGGCCAGCTGAGGTGCTCAAGGGTATGAAGACACACCCATGGGGGTGGTGAGATGGGATGACCTCAGGAGAGCAGTGCCCTTTTGACACAGAAGGATGGGATGGGATGGGATGGGATGGGATGGGACGGGACGGGACGGGACGGGACGGGATGGGATGCGATGCGATGCGATGGGATATAATGGGACGGGATATTATGGGATGGGATGTTCTCAGCTGTTTCTAATGGCACTGACCCCTATATTTGATCTGTGCATCCCCTGTTTCACAGCATCTGCAGCCTCACCTCCCAAAATATCCCAAAGTGCTGCAGCCAGCCTTACACCTCACCAGAGCACCCTGCACCTGGTAGAGCCAGCCAGGAGCTAATTCTCCTGTTGCCATGGTTGTCTCCTTTTGTCTGCTCTTCATAAACACTTGAACAGCACCAGTTTTCCAAAATTTAGTTAATTCCCTGGTTCAGCTGCACCACTCACCGCTCAGTTTTGGGGGAAAGGATGTGGACATTCCCTATGAGCATTATAACACTGCCCAGCTGTGCTTTCCCCGTAGATATCCCATTGGATATTATATTGCTGTTAAACCTATCATCTCCACACAGTAAATCCTGTGGATTGCTGCATTTTCCACAGGCTTTCCAAGGTGGGCTCCTGGGATCAGAGTTTTGCCCAGCAGTGCTGAGGAACACGCAGCTCCAGCCAGGCTCTTGGATGGTGAGTGAGAGGGAAATGAGGCACAGGAGAGGCACACATGCCCTGCCCCTGTGCTGCCAGCTCCCACCTCCCTCTTATCCTACACAATAAATCATGGCTGAGCAGCACAAGCTGTTCCTGTCAGCAAAACACAGAAGGAAAATGCTGCTCTTGGCACCGGGGACGTGATAATGACCCTGAATTAGAGCTGTATGTCTCCAGCGCCTGATTCTCCTGCTCCTGTGGGTACAGACTGAGATTTCTCCTCCTGGCAGTTGTAGGAACAGGTCCAGGACTTGTTTATGTGGAGGAAGGATTTAAAGGAGCAATGTCCAACCTGGATTTCAGGGCAGCTTGTGACCAGAGGTTTCAAGCACCTGATGCCCTGTGGAGAGCACAGGGGTAGTTGCACAATTGTGGGCAGAAGCAGGGACAGCCTGTCACTGCTGTCACATCAGGGCACAAAGAGGGGATGGCTGTGGTGTTTTGGGTAGTGGAAAGGCACATGCACACTCACTAAATTCCTGATTAGTAGTCCCAGTAGCAGCAACATCCCCAGTGATTCCCAGCTCTGCCCAGCCCTGGGCAGGGATGGAGGCTGATGAGAAATTGGGACCCTCTGGGACATCCACAAATCCACCTTACACCAAGCACACAGGGTTAGACCCCCAGCCCAGGCATCAGATGCAGTAATACTTCACTCCTCAGAATCTGAGGACTGATTTTTGGAAGTAGTTTGAGAGGCTCCCTTTGCAAGTTGTCATTTCTCAACGACTTTGATCTTGTTTTTAATTCCTTCTGCAGCTCAAAGGAAAAGCTTGAATACAGCCAGTGAGCTCCTGACAGATGGCTGCTGAGTGCTCTTAGGATGGACATTCCTGGGACAGGGCACACCCAGGCTCCTTCAGAAGTGTCCCTGTCCATGGCAGGGGGGCTGGAATTAGATGATAATTTTAAGGCCCCTTCCAACCCAGACCATTATGGGATTCTATGATGTAGCAGCAGAAATCACATGTGCTGTCTTAAAAGAAGCAAGAACCATTCAGTACTGTTAAGGGGTAGAAAAACTGATATTCAGAGGCTTTTAATTTATCAGAAGACAACTGCCAAAATACTGAGCACCCAGGAGACACTGCCAAGTGCAGCATAATAAAGTTGAGAGCCAAGAATACAGCCAGGACTTTGCTCCTTCACAAGCCTTACAGAAAACACCCCTGGTTTCATTTTCATTTGCCATTATAAGGAAGATTTAACTGTTTGCAGAGCAGAGCTCTGGGAAACAGAGGTGAAAAGCAGCTCCTGTGTGGCATTGCTTATCTGTGGGTCTGCAAGCAAACACGGAGGGCAGAGTGCAAGGCTGAGACATGGCACGGTATCAGTCTTGGCCCACAGAACTCCTCCAGCAGTCGATGATAACCATGTGGGACATTCCCTTGGTTGGCCAATGCCCTCTAGTGGCTTCTGGAGAAGAGAATTGTGCATTCCCCTGAGGATTTTGCTAAAATGGTGCTGTGCTCCAGGTGTGTGCAGGTTTTAGGAGAGATAGGACAGAGGTGGTTTAAAATTCTTAAAGACCTAAACTGAAACCCTTCACCCATAAATGTGCATCTCACACACAGCAAAAGGGAGAGAGGGGAGGTTGTGGGATTCCCTGTGTTTTCCAAGAGGATGGTTTTGTAGTTTATAGAATCATAAAATGATTTGGGTTGGAAGACACCTTAAAGGTCACCTCATTCCAACCTCCCTGCCATGGGCAGGGACACCTTCCACTACCTCAGGTGGCTCCAAGCCCCATCCAACCTGGCCTTGAACTCTTCCAGGGATGGAGAAGGGATAGTTTTGCAGATCATCAAAAGACAAATCTTGCTTTATTGTTCACGTGCATATTTTCCTCTGTCTACCCCTTTCCCTCCCTTTACCTGCTCTGCTCTGTGTCTAATAGGGAGTGGACAATATTTGGAAATATTATTCACTGTAGACAGCTGACTGAATAAGGGCCCCTGCACATCTAACAGCACAGGGGATTGGTGTACATGGAATTTATTTCTTCCTGCCTAGAAGAGCACCAGAAATGCCCTTTTCTATGTTCTCAGTCTTAAAAATCATCCTGTCTGTACAGAGTGAATTTAAGAACAAGTTGGATGGATTATGCTTTCTATGGGTTGAGTTTGCCAATACACTGGAGACAAATGCTCTCTCTAGGAGCATCTCTGTGACTGAAGCTGTTTGTTTGGGAATATGAAGAGAACCCAGTTCTGCAAGCAAAACCTCAGCTGGCTGCTGTGAGATCAGGGCAGGAGCATTCATAGAGGTGCCCAGCACCATCATACATCACTCTGCTCCCACTGACCTGGAAGCATTGAGCTGACCACCTCTGTCTCTGGTGGGGTTATCCCTAAGGAACCTCTCACCGAGGAAAATCCATCATGACCATTTTCTGCAGGTTTGGTGCCAAAATGACAGCCTTGCCCAGCCCCAGGTTAAGGGCGCTATCACAAACTGGGGCATTCCCTGACCCTCCTTCCCTGCTGACAGGGTTGGACCCACTGCCCCAGGCAGAGCAAAAATACCAACAGGCTGCACTCACTGAGACTTTATTACACCAATATTAGCCAAATCTTGCTGTTAATAACCCAGAAAGGTGCAGAAAGGATGAGAAGAGGGTTAAAGAGTACAGCTACTTAATTTTATCTCATATATTCATGCACCAAGCGATCCTTCTCCAGAAACTTCCATTATTCTGCATAGTCTGGAAAGCAAAAAACTGATTAATTCAGCAGAGAGGCAGAATAAGGCATGTCTCCATCCCAGGGAATGGTCTGAAGAAGGACTTGTTCCCAGCTGAGCCAGGGGACTGCTCTAACAACCTATTCCCACCCAGAAATGTTTATGGACCACAGTGGCCTCTCTCTACCCCACACTGATTTAAAATACCTCTCCTCACCTTTATTTCCAGAAGAACCCACAATTTACAGAAGCTTTTCCACAAAACCCTGTGCCTGGGAAAAGGCTGCTTCTTATTCCAGTCATTATTTATGGAGAAAAAAAACTTATTATTCATTCCCAAATGTGCAGCTGAGGGTGGATAGTGCAGCACTGCAGGATTTGCACTTTTAGAGATGCTTTATGTTTGCTGCATTTCCCATCCAGCTAATTCCTCCCATGGTTTCCTGCAGCAAGGTTTTGCCTGGGTGAATGGTGATGATAATTTTTTGGACACAGAGTCCTGTTCCTGCCTGGCTTGAATTTTCTCTGTGGCCCTCAGCAGAGCATTTCAGCTCTGAAGCAGCAGCTGCTCCCTTAAAATTGACTGCACCAAAAGTAGCATCAAATATCCTGATTTTAGACCTCCCCAGATCTCCCTGTTCTACTTCTAATGGTTTAATAAACAAAAAATGACTCTGAATGAAAGGAAAACCACTCTGAAAAATAAAGGAAAAATCCTGTGGCCAACCCCTCGCTTTCAGGGGAGATGCACAGGCGTGAAACAACTTATGGGAGAATTTACCAGTCCTTGTAGGCTGACACATGTGTGAAGACTGTGGGTTTCTGGTAGGGGTTACAGTAGGGAACCAACACAAAAATTCACAAAAATGCCATGGACTTCCCAGTGATCATCCCTGTAGTAGCTGAGAGGGCCCCCAGAGTCCCCCTGGACCAGAGGAAGGAAAGGAAATATTCAGCCAAATTATCTGAGCAATGAATGGGTAGGATAAAGGAGCACTAGGGACTTAAAATATGTGAGAAGATAAAGGCTCTTCCTGGGCTCACAACCTGATTTGTAACAAGGTTCTGACATAATTAAATCACTCACACACAAAAAAAAAAATACACTAAACATCTACAGACCTATAATTATCCTGTACCTATAACTGTACTATGTATAATTGTACAACCTGCTTTATTTCTGTATGTTTCTATATTCCTATATTTACTTAATCACACATTATGTATTTTCCCACAATTTTTTAAGGGCTCTGCATGGTTGCTTTTATTAGAAGCCACCTTTGCAGTGAAGGGAATACAGGAAGAGGTAACAAATATTTCTTGGCTTCTCATGCCAAGCCTCCTTGCCTTGATGCTGAGTCCACCTGGATCCTCTGGGATAATGGGACCCTCACAATATCTTCTTTTTCCACCTCTGGGCCAGAGAAAGCTGTTGGACATAGCCCAAACTTGCAGCAAGCTCAGCTGCAAACAGAGTGGATGGGAAGGAGAAGGTTGACAAGCAGGAGGTAGCAATGCCTGGCTCAGGGTACAACAAAACAAAACAGCAGCACTGGAAGAGTGGAAAAACTTCCTTGTAGCTTCACCCTTTGGGTCAGGGCAGAGGTGACTGCCAAAGTCTCACCCTTGTCCCCAGGATCTGGTCCTTGGGACACGCTGCTGAGAGACAGAGACAATCTACTCTCCAGAATCAGAGAGGAGAGGTGCACCCTGAGGAGCTGGAGGTTTTTCTCTCTGCTTGCTGATCTTTGGAGGAATGTGGAGAAGGCCTGGTTCAGAAGATATTCAGCAGAAAGCAGCAAAAGGGGCCATGATTTACAGGAGAACCACTGCAGGTGAAGAAATGCCAAAACCAGAACTTGAGGCACAGCAAGGTGAGAAAGGAGGGAGAAAGAAAGAGGGCAGCTTGAAACCCCTCTGATTATAAGAGCTCTTACATCCTGCCCTCACACCATCTCCACCTGCACAGAGCATGCTGTCCTTGCCTGGGATCCCCACCAGCCCTCCTGGGAGCAGGGATATCATGGTCACCACTGGCAGCATCACCTCCTGCAGCCTGTCCACGCTGCCACCACCCACTGCACAGCAGAGGGGACATGAGAAAGGGTGACAGCTTGGCCCAGCAGCTCCAGGGGTTGAGGAAAGAAGCTTTATTTGTATGGTGGTCCCCCTGGACCCTCCTCCTTCCCCCTCACTCACCACTGACCACTCCCCAGCCAGTAACACAGCAGGAATAGTCATTGGGCAAAATTTCTCCCTTAGGTGGAAGCGCTCCCAGCTCAATGAACCCGTTGGCATTGGCAGGAGATTCGAGGCACAGCAGGGCAATGTCAGAGCTGAAACAGGGCACAGGTGAGAGATTCCTTACTGAAAATCCTGGATGAGGCATGAATCACACATCCTCACCCCCATTTCATCATGGCTCCAGCCTCTGTGTGATGGCAGACAAACACCTTGCAAACATAATTAATTACTGCTTATAGCTATACAGGTGACAGGAAAATAAAAGCAATTAAGAGAGAAAAGGCCATGGCACAGACTGATAAAGGGATAACACTCCCCAAAAGTCTCTTACAGGTTCGGGGTGAATTTTGGTGGACCCTGGGTGGACAGGCATGTCTCTGAGGGGGGTTTGAGACAGTCCTTCAGCATTTTCCTGTTGGCTTTCCTTCATCACATGCACACAGGGCTGTGACTGCAGGCAAGACCCTGAATCTTCTTTACATCCTGGATTCATCTGGTTTTTTCCCAAGATGGGGAAAACAGGCCCATCCTTTTCCTATCTTGGGTAAAACAGGACAGAGATCATCCACATGGACACCTCCAAAGAGGAAACCATTTGGGAAATCTTCTTTGCAGCATCTTCCAGTGCTTCCCACAAATCCAGCCTCACTGGGAGTTGGACTGAACCTACACATAAATGCTGGTGAGAGAGGATGCTCAGTATCATTCAACAACTGACAGTAAAAGCAATTCAACAACTGACAGTTGGCAATGTCACTGGGATTCCAGACATCATGGATGAAGATTG
The DNA here is from genome assembly GCF_001522545.3 of Parus major. Taxonomy (NCBI): domain Eukaryota; kingdom Metazoa; phylum Chordata; class Aves; order Passeriformes; family Paridae; genus Parus; species Parus major. Next base: position 4,779,169 of record NC_031769.1, read on the forward strand.
CATTCACACCAGGGCAGCACTCGGTGCCATCCACCTCCAGGAGGTTGTGCTCACCCAGAACCACCTGGTAGGAGGCTCCTGAGTGAAAATTTTTCCTCTGCTTGATGCTGCACTTCTCAAAATGGATTTCTTGGTCTCCTTTGAGCTGAGCTCCTTCAGGATACTCTTTCATGGGGAGCTCAGTTTATCTCAGTTCTCCGGGTCAGGAAGAAAACTCCAAAGCTCATTGGGATCTTGTTTCTCATGTTTATTAGGATGTTATCACAAAACTTGGCAGGTCTCTCCAGACTTTCTGCACAAGTTCAATTCACCATAACCTGGCTCACTTGGCTCTAAAGGCACAAAAATGGCCCTGAACCACACGGCTGTTTCATCTTTATATCTGTTTTTACCCAATTGATGATAGGCATGTGTATTGTTTTATATATTTACAAATAAGTTTTCTATATCTACTTAGGTAACTAAAACTGTGACTAACTTTCAACCAATCACTCTTTGTGCTCTTAAAAACTGCAGAATCATGGAGAAGAAGGATGAAGGAGAGCTAAGAACTACACCTTTTTTTTCTCCATCTTTACTCCATGTAATAAACACTCTAAAATTTGTATTTTTTTACTTCAGTGACTTACTAAACATTATACTACTTTTTACTTAACTTTTTATAAATCCTGGTTTACCCAGAGATATTTGGAAGCCTTTCTGTCTGTGACAGACCAGATTAATACCTTTTTGGAGAATAGGACAAATGGAGAAATGTTTCTCCATTTCTGGATCCCTACACTGGGGGCCTGGAAATGAATCACAGAGTAATTGGTGCAAGATCTACTCCCCACTGAGTGCTTTGCAGTGCAATTCCTGCATAGCCCAGACCTTCTACCCATGTCATCATTCCCAAAGCACTTTCCACCAAGGGATTTTCAATACACTGTAGCCAAATTTGCTGTGAGTGGCTCTGGAGAAGGGCAGGGAAGCTGGTGAATTAGTAGCTGAGGGAGGTGGGGGTGTTTAGCCTGGAATAAAGGAGGCTCAGAGGAGACCTTGTTGCCCTCTGCAGCTACCTGAAAAGAGGGTTCTAGCAAGCTGGGAGTTGGTCTCTTCTCCCAGGTACAGTACAGTGAGATGAAATGGCCAATGGATGTTGGGAAAAATTTCTTCACTGAAAGGGTGACCAGGCCTTGGAACAGGCTGTCCAGGGCAGTGGTGGAGTCACCATCCCTGGAAGTGTTCCAAAAATGTGTAGATGTGGCACTTGGGGACAGGGTTTAGTGGTGGGCTTGGCAGTGTTGGGTTAATGACTGGACCTGATGATTTTAGGGGACTTTTCTAATGCAAATTTTATTTCTAAGTGGTTTTATGAATCAGGTACATGCTGCCTGGAGTTTGCTGGTGTAGAAACTGAAGGTGCTGCATCAGCTATTGCAGTGCTGAGCTTGGTCTTGAACAAAAAGGTTCATTTTCCATTTCTGCACCTTTCTGGAGCAGAGTGTGAAGGACCAGCTGGTTACACTTTATTTTAAGTGCAATCACTAAAGGCAGGAGCAGTTGAAGAGGAGTGTTGGCTTGCTAGTGTCCCATGGCATTAACATGCTGTACAGCACGGCGTGAGAGCAAGCAAACACCCTTTTTGTTCCATCTTCCCATCTCTGTGCAGGTCTCTCAGGATGCAAACCCATGAGGAACGCTCACACTCATGCAAATGCACCTCCTCTTATGCAAATAAGCAATCAGCTTGATTTCCACTCCCAGAAAGTCAGCAATTAATATGTAAAATCAAGGCTGAAGCGAGCAGTTTTCCAGCTCCCCTGATTAAGTGAGCAGGGAGGTGTCCAGCTGTGCAATGCACGGCACCAGTGGGGAGCTCTGAGCAGGAAAAGGGTCTGACTCCCATCTGCAGCAAGAATGAGGAGCAGAACAGGAGTTTTAACAGTTTTTATCCTCCTCACATGCTGAGGCAGTGTGTGCTGCAGTCATGACCCATTTGCTGCTGATAAGGGTTCCACCACAAATGTGGTGGATCTTACCCCGGGTCATTGGGGTAGGAAATCTGAAGTGGTACCTGGATCAAACAACAACACATTTTATATCCAAGCCATGCCATGCCTCTGCAGAAACAGTGTATGTGGTTTTGGACAGTGGAAGCTGTTATTTTCTCACTGTGTTTTTTTTTTTTTTAAATTTAAGGCTTTTTTCAAGTAGAAGACTCCAGCATTACCTGCCTCTTCCAGCTGCTTGGTTGGGCTTCGTGCCCTCCAGTCACTCGCCCTGCCAGCACATCCAGAGATTGCCCCTAACACAAAAAAAGGAAGGAGAACAGTTTGTAGTGTAGATTCTAAAGAGCAGGAGCCACCACAGCCAGCCAGGTCTGGAAGATGGAGTGGTTCAGGCTTGCACATGGTGACACTGTGGTCATTCTCCATCCTGGAGTGCATTTTTCATCCTCCATGAGTGAAAAAGACCATAAACAGGTACCAAGATTCAAAGCTCTCGTATAAATTGACTCATTTCCCACACTCCAACCCCACCTTTATGCACCAAACTACATCCCCTTTCTTTTGGGTTGCAAGGTTTGCTCCCTCAGAGAACTCCCAAATCTTTCTCATGGAGATAGTGTTCCCACAATAGAGGAAAACCTTTCCACATTAGGTTTTGCCCTAGCACAGAAACTGAAGAGAAAAAGAAATTGATATGCTCTAATCTACAGCACTTAGAGGTTGAGAGCTTCACTCTTTCCCAGCTCAAATAAATTGCAACTTACCCAGGCAACTGAGAAGAAACTGAAACACCTTTAATGAAATGGTCGCATTTTTTTTCCAAGAAAATGTCTTTTTATACTAAAATATCTGCTAAGAAGCTGTGTCTAAATCTGGGATCGATGCAGCTTATCTATACCCATAACTCATTAAACTGATTAAAAATATTCTCTATGTGGGAAAAACCCATCTGCTCAATGTAGAGCCCAAGGCTACACAAACACCTCCACACTCTGTGGTTCCCACGGAGCCACGAGGCAGAAAAATCCTGAGAAATTTGGAGTTCTCTCAGATCAAGTCAAAAACAAGGCAGGGCAGAGCCAGGCTCGAGAGGCCAGCGTGGGTGCACATGTTCTATTATTATGCACACGTTGTGTTATCTCTCTTGCAAGAGATTTATTTGTCAGTCCAGCTTTCTGCTGCTCCATGTGACATGAACTGATCTTTGTCAATAGATAAACAAAACCACAGCTGTTTTTATATCCCCATTAACTGCAGTCCCTTATATTTTGTTCTAGTGGAACATCATGATTTATATCCATGTAGTGGTCGAAGGTGCAATCAGGGAGCATGGTAGATGCATAAGTTCCTCAGTTAAATATAGATATAGACAGATATAGAGATAAATATAGATAATAGAAATATATAAATATAAACATACCCCTGCTTTTTTGTTTCCAGAGAGGAAGGTAACAAGAAATGCCTGCAGCTGATGGAAATCCAGGGACTGGCTTCCATGGTCAGGGGAAATCCCCTTGGGACACACAGGCCATCAATGGGTGGGAAATAAAGCTCACCTTGAACTGCAGCCAGAGAGCAGCTGCCAAGTAAAAAAAGTTAAAAGAGTTAAGGAATTGACCTGGAGAAGACAGCAAGGGTTACCTAGCCAGGTGTGCTAATGGGACCCACTCTCCACTGAATGCATGATCCAGGACCTTTCCCATATAATCCCCACAGTCCTCTTTAGCAAATAATTTTTATTTCAGTGGGAGCCATAAAAAGCCCAGTGTGATATTTCAGCACTGAGACCCTCTTTTAGTCTTTGAGCACATATTCCCCCTTGCATCACAGATCATTTTTAGCTCCCAGTTAGTTTTGATAGGAAGTCAGAAAGTGGCCTCCAACCCAAGCAGTCTCTTCCCTCACCTTCACTGTATTCCTCATCCCTGCTGGGCCTGGCCAACTCACTCATTTCCTACCACTAATTTGTTTTTCCAAAGACTTTATGTGTTCCCTACATACAGCCATGTTTAAGAACGCCGTTGTTTATTCTCCTTTTGGACATCAGGCATTTATCTTGAGCAGTTGTTTATCCATAATCTGTCCTCCACAGCCATGCACACGCCATCATCACTGTGGCTTTGATGCTGGGCTGTGCTGTAATGCCCAAAGGAGAAATAAATTACACTGGGGATGATGAATTACAGCTGTTTTCAGAATTCCTCCACTCCAGGCATTGTTTCAGTTCAGAGCTCTTGAGGGATGTCTGCATTTCCCCCTGGGACCCACAAGGATCATCGAGTACAACTCCAACACCACAAAACCAGCTCAAGCAGCCCTGTTTGTGTCCACACAGCAAAAACCCTTTATCTCTGAAACAGAAAGGTCTCAAGCATGTTGCTCATGGGCCCTTGTCCATTTTGGCTTTCCAAACCAAATGCAGACGTTGCTATGAGGAGCACAGGATGGTGCAAACCAGTGTTATGCCAGAGTGTGTTAACCATTTTCTGTCCAGGAAGAGCAGAACATCTGAGTTGGTGCTCTAGCACTGTTTAGATAATTGGACCTCTGGCATTGTTTCAATAATTAGTGATCTAGCACTCTTTAATTAGTATGCAGCCTTTTGTCCTTGTTCACAGGATTAAATATTTAGATGACAGAAGCATTTTCTAGGTGAACAGAATATTTTAGGAGTGATAGGAAGCAAAAGGAGGTTGTGGGGTATAGGAAGAATCTTGGGGAAAGAACTGTACAAGCAAATAAGAATATTTGGGTGGACTTGATGAGATCCAGTGCGAGTTATTGAGCACAGAAATGAGGATGAAGTCATCTTTCAGGGAAGCCTTAAAGCACAAACTGAATACCAGACATACATATATATACACACATATATACACACATATATATACACACACACACACCCCCATCTATCTATCTATATATATATATATATACACACCCATATATATATCTATATATCTATATATATATATACTCACTTTAATGTTAAAAATGTTAATGCGATTTAAAGTTGGTCTCATGAAATACAGACACTTAATCCATATTTACTGATGTTTCACAAGATGATGTTTGATGGGCAATGGACTGAATAAAATCCCAGTTTAGCACACCCTGGGACGTACACATTCATGAGAAAAGCTGCCTGATAAATTTATAGGGCAGCTGAGATGCTGGGAAGTTCTAATGCACACAAAAACTGCAAAGAAAGTGATTTTTTAAACAAGTTTGATGGACAGACTGTCAAAGGTACATGGAACGGGAGAGTGTCCGACTCCAGACAGTTACAAGATCCAGGGCTTTTTAGTTCACAGGGGATAACAAGTAAAAGGGAAAGGGATAAACAAAACACAGGGACACAGATCTGCAGACAAGGGATGAACAGGGTGGGGATGAAGAACAAAAGGGTCTAGACAAGCACTGATGGGCCATTAAGGAATTAACTACATGCTGAGTTGTGGAGGGAGCTAATTGGGAAGGTGCAACTGATAAGAAAGGCAAAAGAAGGTGAACTTGAGGATTTGGGGTACTTAAGGGGGCTATGCAGGATAAATGGTTGGACTTGATCATCTTGGAGATCTTTTCCAACCTCAATGATTCCATGATTCTGTGACTTGGAGGCAAGAAGGAGATCTCACAGCAGGTATGAGGGCACAGCAGGCTGGGTTCCAGCAGCTGGGCAGGAGAAACCCCAGGTTCTGGGGGTGCTGGAGATGTCAGGCCTTATATAATGTTCTTAACACAGACTACTGCACATGACAGAGCTACTGGTTTTATTTAAAGCCTTTCTGCACCATCTGGGAAGGTGATGGATTCAGGGCTGCTTTGGCACATGTTCTACTCAGAGGGTAAACCAGTGCATAAGCTCAGAGAGTGGGGAGATGAGTAACAACAACTAACACCCCACTTTTTTATCATCAGCATCTGACAACAGCATGAAAATCAGTTTACTTTTGCTAATTGTTTGAGATGAATTCTGGCGTTGGAGCTCTGTTTTAAGTATCACATGGACTTGGGTCACTGTCAAAGTAATTTGAATGTTTTTCTTCCAAGAAAAGAGCAGCTTAGAGCAGCTTCCAGCCCCTAAAGGACCTACAAGTGAGCTGGAGAGGGGCTTCTGACAAGGGCATGGAGTGCTGGGACAAGGGGAAATGGCTTCAAACTGACAGAAGGGAGGTTTGGATTAGATATTTAAGAAAAAATTCTTCCCCATGAGGGTGGTGAGGAACTGGCAACTGAATTCCTACAGACTGACTCTCATAAAAAAAATTAGTTTACATATTAAATAGAAAACCTATATATTAAATCTTTATATTAGGTCAACACATTATTGACAAACTAGATGGAATAGATGAATCAAATATTCTCATCATTAAATCCCCCATAAAATCTTTTCAGCTTGTCTGAGTGCAGAAGATACAAAAAGAAAACCATCTCCCCTGGTACAGGCAATGATACAATTTTCAGGAATAACATTTTACAGCTGGGTGCTGTATGAAGAATTAGGATGGTTAGATTGTTAATTATCCAAAACACTGCTCATCAAATCAAGGTCAAAGGGCTCCTTTAAGTAGCAAAACTTGCTACCTGCTTTAATATGTTCAATGATTGATGATTAATTTTAAGCATTCATAAAGCTTCATTAAAATCATTAACTGTTCATTTGCAGCTTGTAATGAAATGTTTTGTTGGGTCAGACCAAAGTGCTCAGTTAGCTGTAATTTCACACTGTTATTTCTCAATATCAAGTTGATTACATTGAAAAATCTAAAGAGAGGAGCAAAACATCAATAATTCAAGTTATTTAAGCACCACACACAACTGAATGGAAAGTCCTGAGAAATATTGTCTTATTTATTTACTTCTTATAGCAGTGTAGCTTGATCTTGCCCCAAATTCTGCAGAACCTTCAGTCTAAAACTTAATCTCCCATTTCAGTATTTAAGTAACCAGTGCACTAGAAAACAGTTTACTGAAATCCACAGTTTTCATAACTCTTAAGAGTTATGGGTGTGATTTTTCTACAAGCAAATAAATTGTATGCTTTAAAAAAATTAGTCTGTGGAACATTATAAACACTCCTAACTCCACTGAAATGAAAGGAAAAGTTTAGTATTTATGACATCATAATCTCACCCACTGTGCTTACTGGAAAAGTTCACTTTGACTTTAAGTAAGGAGGAAAAAAGTACAAGATAAACAGCTTACATTCTGTCTCTGAGTCCTTACTCGACATGGAAAAAGTAGTAAAAACATTCATATATAGTATTTCAATATGTTTATTAATTTAATTTCAGTGCTTTTCGTTTAAAGTGAAAAAGAAAATGCTATTCACTGTGAAGAAAAAGGGTGGAAAAGCAAATCAGGAACTGATGTTCAGTTTGTAACAGGAAGGATTGTACATAAAAAGACCTAAAGATTATTTTAACTAATTATTTTTCAATTTCTACAAGTAGACTGAGAGCTTTTTCTACGTATTTTCTGTCTGTAGTAGCCATTACACAGTATTTCTGTAGTGTCTTTAATGATTTGAGCCCTCTTGCAAACAGGGACAAAACTCCTTTAATCACTTTTCTGCTGCTCTTATACCCTGTTGCCCGTCTTCCTTCTATCTATCTCAATTGCAACAACATTAAACTCTCACTGGCATTGCCCAGTTTCTCAAATAGTGATTAATAGAAGGCAAAATGCAGTATTTGTCTATAAATCCTGACTGCCCCATGTGTAAACAGGGTGGTTACGCATTTAGTTTTCTAATTATCTCATAAATCACACCTTGCCTCAGACTGGAAATTCATCACCTTAAACTGCTCCAACATGCACACCTGCTCTAAAGCTGATGCCATCCTACTCTTACAGCATGGAGGTTTTTAGAAGTGCTGCAATTTCATTTGTTTTTGTTTTTTTTTAAGTGAAAAGATGCTAGAAAAAAAGAATGTCTAGAAATTAATATTCTGTATCTAAGTGGGTTGTCAGTATGTACATTTGTGCTTTTCCTGCTTGTGTATTCATGTACTCAAGACTGACAAATTTTTATCTCAGTTGTATGCTCAAGGAATAGCATCAAGGCACTTTTATCTTCCCTCTTTTCTTCTTCCTAGCATCACTCATGCCGGTGTAAAAAAGAAAGGCACACACCCTGCCACACCTCTTCTTCTCAACATCAGAATTAACCAGAACAACTTGTGGCCTCAAAGCAATGGGCAGATGCAGGAATATACACACAAAAACATATCTGAAAGAACAGGATTTCAGCCAGTGTCAGGAAGCCAAACATAAAGAACAGAAAAAGGCTGAGTGCTTCCATGAGTGGATGTGGCTCAGTTTTCTCTGGTTGGTGTAGATAGTTGTAGTGCCACATGTTCCAGCCAAACCACCAAGAGCCCCTGAGAGGACAGCAGCTGAAGAACATGGGTACCTGGATGCACAGCAAAGTTATTTTTGCCTGGGGATCAGGATTTCCCTTGCTGGGAAGTTGCAGGTGTGGTCTCATCCAGCAGGAAAACCAACACCAGCGCATTAAACAGGGATGGCAGAGCCAGGGATGGCATGCCCGGCCTGAAATGAGTATGAGAAGGGCTGGAAGGAAGGAAAGGGCTCTTGGACTTAGTGGGTACCTCCAAACCAGAAGGAGATCCTTGGCCAGGCTAGGACCAGTTGAATCCCTGCTGGCAAACCCCACTTGGCAAGGGCTGTGTGTGCACCAGCAAGTGCTGCAGCCCTGCCCTGCCAGCCCTGGGCACTCAGCTGTCTGTGCTCAGGGCCAGCTCTGATACTGGGGAGCTGAGAGCTCTGGAAACTGCTCCATTGAAGGAAATGCTAAATGAGATGGAAAAGCAGCTGAGAAGCCTCATCTGGGACTGCACCCCAGGAGAGCTGCTCTGGTCCTTGCATTTGGTCCTGCTTGAGCAGTGCTGTTTAGGATGCAATTCCCCATCCCTCCTTCCCCCACTCCCCATTTCAGGGCCAGCACTTTAAATCAGCACTTTCACTGGTGTGTTTGGAGCTCTTGGAAAATGAGTTCCTTGCTGTTAAACTTGATGGTAAGTGCTTGCTGGAAAAGAATATGGGAACCTTGCAGTATCTTATCTGTTGATATCACAGTGCCTGTTCCTGTGTGGGGTTGATTTTCTCTATGTAGGCCCTTGGGATATTCCCAAACATGACGAACTTGGAGCTTTCAGATCACTGGGATGAATGTTCCAGCCAGGCAAAGAGGCAAACATGACTGTTAACTAGAGTAGCAAAGATAATATGAAAGGCATCCTGATACATCCTTTCTTCATGCTTGCCATGGAGAAATGAAAGCCCAGGACTTTGTACAAAGAAGGATATTTGTGCTGATGAACTGATAAGTGCTCAGGAGAGCTGGTGCACCAATCGACTTCATGCTCAGAACTTTCAAGATCACCAATCCCAAACCAAAGGTTTAATCCAGAGGTTTATTTGGCTCCAAGGGAACTTTTCCACACATATCTTCAGACTCAGATTTCTTTCTACACTGAGAACTCAACTGCACCAGAACCCAAGGCTTGGCATTTATTTCTGCTGCCTATGTTGTGAAACTGTTTGCACAGATCCTGGTGTGTTTTTGCTCCATGTCAGCCACCACAGTCCCAGACAATACTTGGTCACATTTTAGAGCATAATACAGGAATGATTCCAGTGGGCAACTGGGTTGCACAAACTCTTGTTTAGAGATAAAAGAGTTTACTCATGGATGTGAGATGTGTCTTGCCAGCTGGACTCAGGAATAAATAATGTGTGCCACCCATTTGGTTACTAATAGACTCAGAATGATTTTTTTCATCAGCTGAAACCCTGTTCAGATGCCTCTTTTGTAAACCTGATGCTGATGAAAAGTGTTGCAATTAATCTTTTCACCCTCAAGTGTGTGATGAGCAACATTAAATTTTAAAAAAGTCTGGATGCTGCAGAGCAGCTGAGCAACACATTTCTCTACTCATGGTCATGGTTCTGACCCATGGTAAACAACATGATTCAACCTGACTGAGTCCAGAAGACAGTAAACCAACATCCTAATGAGGATTTTCAATGGCAAACTTTAATAACAGTGTTTGAATTACTGTGTTCAAGTCCCTCAAACCCACAGTGGTTTCCCGGCCTCCTCCACTCTTTAATAGTAACAAATAGCTATTAGCAACTCTGCCCTTGAAATATTTTTAGATGGGTTTTGGTATTTTAGTATATACATTTATACATTTTAGTGTAAGATGTTCACCTGCAGCAGTGGCAGGTCCTGACTGGAATCTCCTTCCTGCCCTGGGAAACCCAAGGAAAAGGACTGCAGGAGAACTGAACTGTGCAGCTCCAGGGTAGGATGCTGAACACTTATGGCTCTGGGCTAACAGAGCTGACAGCTTTGCACTCAACGTGTGCTAATGCAGAAAGGTGGGAATAGAAAGAGAAAATGGCTTTGACACCTGGAACCATAACTCAAAATACCTGTTTTGGTGCTAAAGGCCATGCCAAGGTCCTCAAGCACGAAGCACGGGGTACTGTCAGTACTGCCAGCTTCTGAAAGGTTCATGCTGTTCTTGAAGAGCTCACAGTGACTGAAGCAAAGAGAACACTGTGAGCTTTAAAGGAGTTGAGGGCACAGTGGCACATTGTTCTCTCCCTGGAGAATAACAGGATAACTCCTTGGGTGTGGTGAATCAAATTAGTCCTTTTCAAAGCGTCACAACTTGGTTCAAGCCCTGAAAAAGGACTGCAGAAATGAGTTCTGTACTCAACAATTAAATGAAAATGCACAGGGAAACCTCAGGAACAGCCAACCTTCCTTATAGACCGCCCTACATGTACAAGTGTTGGATTTGATAGAGACAAAGCTTGGGAATGTTGTCTTATCCCAATCAATGGAAGGAGTGGTTAAGTTCACCAGAGCAGAGAAATCACTTCCAGAAGTTATAAAAAATCTGTCAGAGAATTTGTGGTCCTGTGCCACATGAAGAACAAAGCCCCAGAGGATATGGGCAAATCTGAAGCACACTGTTCATAGCTCTCTGTCCTTTCCAGCCTTCCCAAATTATCCCAGAGCTTGATTAGATTGTCCATGGGAAAAAACAGAGGCTGACCAATTTTCTTAATATGAAGTTTCCATATTTACCTATATAAATATATAAAATATATATATATATAATATAAATATACATAAATATATATTTTATCTATATAAATATAAAATATATAATAATATAAAAATATACATAAATACCTATATTTCCATGAAATAGAAAAGTTTTTTTACACAAAAAAGAACTTTGAAAAGGTTGCAGTAAGCGTAGGTCTGAATATAAATTTATAAACAATAAGTGCATGGTTTTCTTTCAGATAGATGTCTGACTTTTTGCAATATATTGATGAATGTACAGGTTTTCTCATACATATGCCATCCTTCATATGCCATTTATAACTTCACAGCTCTTACAGTTTTACAGATCATGTGCTTGCCAGTTCTGATGCACAGATTAATGGAAAATCAACCACTTAGAAAAGAGACAAATCAGGCACTAAGCATATAAACCCTGCCAAGGAAGAAGTCAGCTTCGGAGGAAAATTAGTTTGTTTGCTTTTCCCAAGTACCACAACTCTTGCATTGAATCGTGACAGCTTAAGTACCTTGTTTCTGATTATACGCTTAGACAAGGAGTGCTTCTGCAATTAATGAAGTACTTCTGTCAGGCACTAAATAAATTTAAACTCTGTCAATGGCATGTGTTGTTGGAAAGCCGCCAATTCAAATCTCTCCCAGGGACACAGATGCCTGCATTTCTCCAAACTTCTCCCTTAAATCTCCAAGCTGATGCTCCCACTCTCACCCTGAAATCGCGGCGCACCCCTGCGCTCTGCTAAATGCACAAAACCCCCTTTGTTGAAAAAGAAATTTTACGGGTCGTACCAGGTGTTAACAGAGCTGTTTAACACCATCCACAAAGAGACACCTGCACGAGTGTGATGATGACAAATAAAACCAAGCGTTGGTAAAGAACAGCATTTCCTCTAGGAACTGCGCTCTGGAAGGAGCGATCCCTTGGAGCAGGCGGGGAGGATAATTCATTTATCAGAGGAGCATTGGGGCACTCTCCATCTCCAGGTGATGACCCCTGTGCCGAGGGCAATGTTCCAGGCACGGCTGAGCTGCTCTAACAGCTCCATGCTGCAAAAAGAAGTGACTTGTTATCCCTCTGTCCCTGGCAACACATTCCCCCCTTGCTCTGGAACCTTTCCTCTCTCGGGGTGAGTGGATTTGATTCACTAATCCAGGGAAAATGTTTTCCTGTTGTTGCTGGTTGTTTCCCTGCTGTTTTAGAAGGCTGAAACAGGTGCAGAATTAGAGGCAGGTGAGACCCTGTGGTGAGAATTTAGGCTGGAGGAGGAGCAGGACCTCCCCATTTCAGCACAGTAAATCCTTGAGGAGCTCTTTAGTTGGACATCAATGCTTACAGAAGTAAAGAAAAAATGTACATCTAAATAATGAACATTTCACTGTGCTTTTCATCCAGTGCTGCCAGTCCCATGCAGGATAAAAATCTGTACCATCCACTCTCACACAAATCCCAGCCTGGAGGGAGCTGCCCTGAGCAAACACGAGGAAATCACTAAAGATGGGAACAGATTCCAGCTATAAACAATCTGGGTTACAAACTGAGCCTTAGAGCACTCACACAAACTGCACAGAGGTGTTGTTCTGAAAATCCCAAATCCATAAACATTCCCCTGCCTGCCTTACCATCAGCAGAGTCATTTGAAGTCGTTATAGCCAGATTCCAAAATTTATTTTTTATCCAATATTCCAAATAATTTTTTTAAAAAAAATTAAATTCTTTCCTGATTTTATCAAGGTTACTACTTCTTAACAATTTTAATATTTCCAGGGCTGAAAAGTTACCTAAAAATTATAAAGCATTAAAGCACATTTTATCACTACCTTACAATAACACAGATGATAACAGAACTGGAAACAAATTTAAATATTGACTTAAATCAGGCAGACATAATTTTGTTTTCTGTCTGTAACTAATCAGACAGAGCAATACTTCTTTTCTCTTGGGGAAAAGAGTAAGGTTTTTAAAATAAATAATAATGGCAGAGCCACAGAACCAAGAAGAATTCAGATGCTGCTGACATCTCCAGCTTCTAGAAGTAGAAAGTTCTTCCAAAACTGTCAAACCTATTAATTCTCCATGTCACACTACAGAGACTCCTGTGAAATCCTGGATTTTACCCAGAAGAGGAATTTTGTAGGTAAAATTAGGAAAGCAGAGTTTTCATATTTTCATAAGTTGTTTTTTTTAAAAAACTTGGAGTGGAAATCTGACAGAAATCAAAGTCTTCAAGCCTATTTCATGTCATATGCTTATGATTTCTATACAACATTCTGGTAAAGGTTTTTTGTCTGTTCATATTTCTGTTTCTTGAACATGAGGTCTCTCCTCAACTAGAACAAAAAAAAAAATTGTAAAAATAAATGAAGATGAGCAACTAAAAAGCCCTACACATGAATTGGCATGAAACAATATTCCAATTTTTTTACTTTAAATACTATCAGAGTAGATAATAAAAGAAATAATATTACCATCCCAAAAAGCATGTAGGACATTTCCCCTTTCTAGGAAGAGTTCCAAACCCATCATCAGGTGTCACACTGGAATTGATGCAAGGATCAGTGTCACCACTTTGGTGACAATGACCCACAAAACCCAAACATTTCTTCTATTTTTAGATATATGTATTAAGTGAATATTTTTTCTGTCCTACAGAAACCAGTATTTAGGGATACAGATCTCTCATTTTCATAATTTAATTTCTTTACTCCTCTTCTATGACTTTCTCTGGAAAAAAATGTAGTGATGCCGACCTTTATCATGGAGCAATTTCCTGCTTGGTGCTTTTATGTAAAAACAGACTGCTGGTGTGTCGACTGGAGAAACAGTTGTTGCATCTTGACAATCAATCACCCAAATTAAAATAAGCCAACTTCATTATTGTCTGAGAAAATAAGAAGTAATTAAAAATGAAGTATTTAGATAACAATTGTAATAAGTATCAAGAGCCTCTTATTTTCTCTCTACCGAGTTCTATCATAAAAGACAGAAACAGAGCAGATCAATTCTTTTTCCAAAACAATTTCAATCTAGTTTTATAATTAAATCAAAGATAGATTTCCCCATTAGCACAACTATTGCAGTTTCTGAGTAATTATGAATAATCAGCCAAGGGTATTCTTTACTGATTTTCCTTGTGCATCATTAATTATCTGAAGTGACAGGCCTAACATAATTTCTATCATGAATAAACAAGTAGAGGAAACGCAGGAAGTGGAGTACAAATAACAAGGAGATGGCCTCTCTTTGAAAATCAGAGCAATCCTGCAAGATGTTAATGGCTGTTCTATTTAAATGAAGCTGCAAGACATTAAAGCTTGTGATATGTTGCATATCATTAATTCTCAGTAAAAGTGTAGATAGAATTCATACTTAATTCAATGCAATTTTCTGCCAGTTAATGACCCTGAGAATCAAACATTCACAAATGCAAATTGGAGTTTTTCCATACCAATACTTTATGGGCTTTAAGAACTGGCTTTTACTGTGAGTAGAAGATGATACCTGAGCAATTTTCCCTTTTCTTGAGTGTGACCTGATTTTTGTATTTGTAATATGATGCTCTCTTCTGATGATTTACTGTATTACATGTGAATTTTAAAATATTTTTCAATTTGATACATTTTATTTAATGGATAGATAAGCACAAAAATTGCTAATGTGGTTTGATTTCCTTTTTGAGTTTGTGATTATTTTTGGTTGTTATTCCATTTCAATGCCAGAAATATGATTTAAGAATTCCCCCATGATAATTCCATGGTTTTGAAAAAATTAAGCAATATTTCCTTTTCTATATTTTTGAGGCTGTGACACCAAAAGAACAATTTCTCTCACCTTGCTTAGTGAGATGCTGATTGGGATTTTTAAAAATACTTTCTTTACTATCTGTTGGAGTAGAGGTTGATGCATTTTTATAGCTTTCAGCAGCTTGTACATAGTCCTGGTGTTGATGGTGCTGGACATTAATCAGTGCTGCCAGATTCTGCTGGGGAGAAATTGGTCCTGGTTACTTTGAAGGGTGAGGACTCTGTGCTCTCTGCTGTGTTTCACAAACCTGCAGCAGCGATAAAGAATGCAAGATAACCAAATAACAACCACAATAATTTCTGAAAGCTTTTCAGAGCAGTTTCATTTGTGTCTGTGTGTCCTTTGGAAGGGAAGGGGACCTTGAAATCACCTTTTTCTGGTCCAAACCAGAGGACTCAATTCAATGACTGGCTGGAAACTTCAGCTTCACTCCCAAAACTCTGAGGTGACTTATCCCAAAATCCCAGTTATTCCAGTGTGCTGATGGCTGTATCACTGACTGCCACCAACCCAGCTGAGCAGCTCCTGCATCCAGCAGTGCTGCTTAAGTGCTGGAACATTTCCAAGAGCTCTGTTTGCACAGGAAATACCTTTGCTTACCAACCCGAGCAGCTCTGATAGCACTGGAACAGTGGAACAGTAAAAGGAGACAAAAGAATAAGCTGGGTAAGTCTCTGCAAGGCTTAGTAATAAGAAGAATCAGATTATTAAACTCATGTAATGCTCTGTACAGCTGTACTAGAGATTTGGAAGCACCACAACCTCCTTTACCACCAACATCCTATTTATACAAAATGGAAATTCTCTTTTGTGAATATGAGAGGGAGTTTGAAACACAACAGTACAAGAAAATCCACAAACCTGGACATAGCTGAACCCTTTCCTCTGCCTTAAATGTAGAATTATCCTTCTTTATGCTTCTCCAAGGTTAAAAGATTAGATGCTTTGCAAATTCTGAAGAGGTGATACTGTTAACAAGGTGATGATCATTTAAATTGTTTATGTATGATGCATATATGAAAATGTTGCCTTATCACTGTTAGAATTCCCATTCAGGAGCATCCTGTGCATGCCTTCCAAGAGGTATAAATTAATATGACTGAAAATAGTGATGCATTTATTAATATTTGCCAGTGAAGTGGATAATTCCATCAGATAATTGTTCAGGAATAAATTCAATTGTTCATGTGATAAAGGGTCTGCAAACCATCTGCACAAGTGGAAGATGAAATGAATCTCCTTTAAGAAAATGCAGTTTAAACAGGTTTTATCTATAAAGTTTTCTTCCTTTTAATTTTGAATAATGAGTTTCTGTAAACATTATTTTCCTCTGTAATGTTGAGTTCCTGCTCCCAGTTATTTTGACCAAAATAATTGTTTGGGGCAACTTCTTTCACAATCCTGAAATTTATTACAGGCTGCTGCACAGGCATATTACTGCATAAATATTTTTAATTGATAATGAGGAAAGAACTAATGTTCTATTAATATTTTTCATCATTCTTAACTAATAAACCTCGTTCACAGAATTTCCTCTGTATTGCAAGCTTATTTCTGAAGCTTGCTGATTTTAGACAGTCAATATTTGAAAACATTAATCCTTTGAGACCTTGAATGTTATTCCTTTATAATTTCTGGTGAGTTCTACACTGAAACAGTTCTGAAAGAAGCCAAAGATCTTTCTACTACAAAATCCTTCCATCATACTGAAAAATTACTTGTACAACAAGCTTGAATCTTTAATAACAGCTACAGTCAAGAATTGCCTGTTTTTTTTTTCCAGTGGCTGAAAAAAGAAACCTACAACTAGCTCAGCTGCAGCTTTTTATACTGTATCTACAGATCTAAATGTAGAGCAGTCAGCACACATTTCACATTTACATAGGGACCTTTAGAAAAGACTGATACTGCAGGCAAGCTGTAAGTGCTAAACACACAAAGAGCTTTGAAAATTAAGCATTTAAAGTGTACAGTTCTCTGCAGGATCTGCCAGTTCTGTGTGGCATTGTTTTTGTTCCATTGCCATGAATGATAAATGACATTTCTTTCAAAATTCAGTATCTGCAAAAGCAAAGACCTGATGCAGATATCATTGTGTGGAAATGCCATAACACTGCAGTATTTGTAGTGGCATAAAGCCCTGTAACAATCACAATATATTTCTGATTTCCTGCCAGTTGTTATGGTTTTAACCATGCATCATGGACTGATTTTATTATAAAAGGAAAATCTTCTGTTTTGGAGAATGCCTAAAATATTCCTTGCTATTTATTACCAATAATACAATCTTATTTTCACTGTCTAATACACAATTAACAGAATAAAATTTCAAAATGTTAAATTTCAAAAAGTGTTTGCTAAGAAATTTGACAACAATTTTCACCCACCAATTAGGGATTTACCAGTTCTTATGACATGAATGTGTCACCTTTGTTCAGTGTCACATGGGACCAAAAATTCTCCTTTTCCTGTTTTCAGAACCTCTTTTAAATGCAAAAACTTGAACTTTTAAATGCAGACTGTTTCCTGTACAACACAACCAATGAGGAAAGAATATTTACAGGAAAAAAAAACCACAGGAAGAAGAGGCTGGAAAATCTTAAAGTCCTTTTTATCACTAGGTCAAGATTTGCCTCTTAGTGGAAAAATCATTGAGACCTGTTCAGAAAGCTCTTTAATTCCAGCTTCTTTGCTGCTGGCATATAATTACATCAAAGTAATTCCAAAGTAACCACCAAATGTAAGCAGACACAATGAAACAGTGTTAACCCCAACCATTGTTTTATTTTCCTTTTGTGGAAACAAATAAACTTTCTTCCCCATCTGAAGAAGTTTTGGAATAATATAGAAATAAAAAATCAATGAAATATCCTAGATTTTATAATGAACAAGAAATGTAATCTAGATAATTATAAACTAAGGTACGGTATACATTAGTTTTTGCATATTTATGCTTATTCGTATTTGGCTAAAAGTTTAATGATCTCATTTTACTTTTTAAATAGAGGCCTTCTGCCTTGCCATGGATGAAATACCATTGATACACTCCCTCTCAAGATCCAGGAGACATTTTCAGGCTTCTGTCAAATCCTTCATAATTTTTATCCATTATCTATATAAACATTACTGCATAATATAATTAATTTGTCCACACATTCTTCCTGTTTCTTTGATTTTCAAGCTCTAAACCAGCCCCCAAATCTAAAAACTAAGATATTCAAATGCTAAAGATTAACTAAAAATGTGCTGAATGTGTAAAATTTTGAAAAGTGATGTAACAGCAACAACACTCAAACAAAACAAACCAAAACCGTCCTGTGCTTGAAACACATGTGCAGAGCTTCTCAGATTGTGCTGCTGAAAGCAAAATTGTTCATCATTTGCCAGATTGGAAAGTAAAGCAATAAGTTTTCTTCTTTAGAAAGTATATTTTTTAAAAATTAAATATTTTTGCAAGAAGTCACACTGAATATACAACATATATTTTCATCTACATATTATATATATAAATATAATTCTTCACTGACAGATCTTTGTTTTCCTAAAATTTATTACCTCAGAATAAATAACTTTCTTCTCTAGTGTCTGAAACACTCTTGTGCTGATGTTTCAGAAACACCCATGCAACCATTTAAAATAAACCTTTAGTGCAGCACAGAATCATCCTCAGGGGAGCCACATGAAAATAAAGCTTGATTTCTCTCTGTGAGGAGACACAATGTGTCACTACCAATCCTGCTATGCAATGCTGCTCTTTAATAATTTATTGGAGTCTCTGGGCTCTGGGTAAGCTGACAAATTGAATATGGAAGCACTGCTCAGGTGTTGAATAAACATGAGCTAAAGTATTTTTCCAAACAAACAAAACTGCTGCAAAAGAGTGGCCCGGGGCAGATTAGATTTTTTTTTTTCAGTAATTTATTGACAGCAGCACTATTTTTGGTGCTAGTTTCTTTAGTAAATTAGATAAAATGCTACTTAAAACATGCCTACATTTATCGAATCACCCCTAGATTTCTTTTGTTCTACAACTCCTCATTTAACCTGCAGAGGTGGATGAAGCACTGGGTTAATGGACCATCAAGACTGTTGGAACCTGTGACAAGCAAAATGTAAAAAAAAAAGTTATAGAAAAGGACCACCTTATCCATATTTTTCCACCTTTTGTCATCTCAGTGCATATCTCTCTTTCCAGGCTTTTAGATTATGAGAAAAACCAGTGTTTGAATTTTTTGATAACTCTTTGAATGATCTTTCAGTGATCATTCACACCCTCACAATCTATTTATCTTTTAGCCATGCATTGATATAAATATAACTCAAGACATTGCTGCTTAGTTTCCTTAAAATAAACCTTGATAAAGCTTTGATGAGGGAGATTTTGGAATCCAAGCACGCAAATTGCTTCTTTCTGTGTATTTCCAGATGTGTGAGACAAGATATTCCTTTATCAGAGCCATGTTGGCTCTTCCCAAGAATTTAATACTCAGGTAGCCATCAAAAATATCACTTATTCTAGTTTCTCTTACTTTATTAAGGCTTGCAGAACTCTCCTTCAGATCTCTGCTAGAATTCCTTGTTAAAAAATTGGATCTTTATTACTTCCTAGTCCCCCAAATCTGCTTGGGGCTCATTCCCCTGCTCCTCCAGAAAGATGGGATAAGTACCACCTAATTCTGCAGATTTTCTGCTTATTTTCCCTGTTCATGGGTACTTCCACCTCCACCTTAAACACAAGATAATGCAAAGAAAAGTTTGGGGATGGGAACCTCTTCACTGCCTGTAAAGAACTCCTCTAGATCTTCCTTTTTGGGTTTTTTATTGGTTTTTTTTTACTATGTTCTTGTATTTCCTAACTACTAATTTAGTACTGGAATCAGACTCTCTTCTCTGGTACCTGCTTTTGGTACATCTGAAGAAATGTTTCTCATTTCTGTTGTTTGTAAAAATACAATTACACAGTCAGCACTGGAGCTCCTCATTGGCTCACCTGCTACAAAAGACACTCTGAAGAAAAGCAGTTTAATACAAAATATAACTATAAGGTTCCCAAATATACCCAGCAGAAAATTCTCACAGATAAATGTTTGGCATATTTTTTTTTTCCCCTGAATACTTTTACTTCCCATCTGCTCAATGAATGTGATGCACAGATCTGCAGTCACAGCTTAGAGACAACTCCAGGGAAAAGTTACTTAAAAAGGCTCCTGAGAATATCCTGTGCTTTCTTTGGATAAATATGAACCAAAGTGTGTGGATTTTCAAGCATAAATAGCTCCTGAAGTGAGGGAATGTAAGAATTTCATTTGGAAGCAAAGGCAAAAAGGAAAAAAAAGATTTTTTTTTTTTTAACTTTTTTTTTCCTGTTTTTATGTATCACATTTGAACCACAGAGATTATGTGGATGGATCCTTTGAAAACTGAGATCTTTGAGGTGAGAGCAGTACTACCAAGGAGTTTTAGTGAAATCTGTACTTTTATACTGAAATGAAAATGTTCATGCAGGAAATAGAACTCATATTTTAATGATATTAATATAATAACACTTCAAAACAATTTTGCTACGTTGAGAATTTTCAGAACTTTTCAATTTGTGAGTTAAAGGCAGAATCAGAAGGATCCATCCTAAGCAGAGCACAGTGGGGCAGACACGAAATTTCAGGGGTGGAAATACCACAGCCTCATAGTGATCACCTACCACTTGTAAAACAGCAACACTGGCCCATTGGTTTACCTCTTCAGCTATTATTGCTAAAAATTGTCTCAGCTGGTAGAAATACTGTTCTTGAGCACAATTTTGTGTCTGTGGAGAGGAACAGAAACACAGTATTGGTAAAAAATTAGCAATAGTCTCTTTCTGGATTATACTGTCAGGGGGGATGATTTTTTAAGACAGAATGAGAACAGTAGTGGATGAGTTTGAAGTTTTTTTCATAGTCTTAAGGTGTGCCAGGGGAGGTTTAGGTTGGACATCAGGAGGAATTCCTTCACAGAGAGGGTTGATTAGACACTGGAATGGGCTCCCCATGGAGGCGGTGGAGGGAAGACTGGGGGTGGCACCCAGTGCCATGGTCTGTGGCCCCGGTGGTGTTCCTTGATAGGTTGGATCCAGTGATCTCAGAGTTTTCCCCAACATAAAAAACTCCGTGATTCAGCGATTTAATGACTCTGGGAATCCAGCGCCGCCCCCGTCCCTCACTACAGGCCCCGTCCCTCACTACAGGCCCCGCCACATCTAGATGTGTATAAGAGACAGCTATAGCCCCCGCCCCTCAATACGGCCCCGCCCCTCACTACAGACCCCGCCCCTCACTGCAGGCCCCCGCCCCCTCCGTAGTAACCACGCCCCCTTCTCCGCCCCCCGCAGCAACGCCTCGCTTCTCCCTCTCCGTCCCCGTCGCTAGGGGGCGTTCCCCGCCGGTCACGCGCCAGGGCGCGGAGCCGAGCCGCGCTCCCACATCGCTCCGCAGAGTCCCCGCGCTGCGCTCGGCGCTCGGCTGCTCGGGCCTGCGGGAGCGGCGTGAGAGCGATGCTCGGGGCCGCCGCCGCCTGAGGGCCGGGTCCGCTCGGGTCCCGGCGGAGCGGTGGCGGGGCGGCCGCCATGGGGCTGGGATCCAGCTCCGAGGGTCCCGGCGGCGGCGCCGAGGGCTTCCACGTGCACGGGGTGAGGCGGCCGCCGCCGGGCCCGCGGGGAGAGGGAAGGAGGGAGGTTGGGAGGCCCGCGAGGGGCGGCGGGCGCTGGGGCGGGTCCGGCGGGGCCCCGCTGCCGCATCCCGCCCGTGGTGGCTGGGTCGCCCCGGCTCCCACCTGTGGGCTCCTTCCCGGAGCTGCCACGCCGGCAGGGGCGGGGCGGCCGCGCCGCTCCCGATACCAGCGGGTGCCCGTCCCGACAGCTGCAGCGAGCTCGGGGCCGCGACCTGGCGGGACTTGGCTGCCGAACAGCTTGGGGGAGGCCTGGGGGGCTGCTCTCGAAGTTGTTAAAGAGTAGAACAGCGCTTCTTCTCTCCCTGTTCCCCTCCTGTTCCCCCTGCTCCCCTCCCCGTTCCCCTTCTCTTTCTGCTCCCCTCTATCTCTCCCTGTTCTCTCTCCTTATTCCCCTACTTCCCTCCTTCTTCCCCTGCTCCCTTCTCTGTGGATCTTCACAGCATCATGTTAGGGGGTTAATTCCCGCTCCAGCGGTGCTTTCCTCCGTGGCTGCCTCTCCCAGATGTAGATGCAAATTTGTTGTAACTCCTCTTTAGCAGATGTCTGCACGTACAGTGGTGTAAATGCATATCTGGAATGATGGGCAGATGCTTGCATGAGTTATTGTTTCTTTCGGTGGGTATTTTCCTTCCCTGGAATAAGAATGGGAGCGTTGCTGCCACGTGCTGTTTCCACTTCATCTGCATTCTGTGTTTCTCAGCATAAAGCTGCAGTATAAAGTGTTTCTCAGCAGTATAAAGCTGCCTGTTTGCTTTTGATGCAGTTCAGGGTTGTGATCAAAGTTACTGCTTCTACTCCAGCTGTGGTTACAGTGCTCAGTTTTGACTTTGAAAATAAAGCATGATTTTTAGTCTTATTTTTGCTTTGGAAGCTTTTATTGAAGTAACTATGCTATTAAATATATTTTATAACTTTTATAGACAGTTCTGTCAGCAAAAGCCACAATGCCAGTACAACTTTATCTTTTTAAAAAAAGGTAAAAATATATATCTAGCATTTTGGTAACACCAGACCAAATACAAGATGTAGGAGTTTTAACTTTCCTAGCAATGAACTTCCCAGTTTAGATGATGTCTGGGTTGTAATTTTATACTTAAATTGTGAGGTGGCCCTCAGGAGTCAAATATATCTTAGGTTAAGGGCTGCTGAGTTAACAAAAAGCGAAGTCAAGAGCAAATTGTCAGTAGGTTTGCAGTGATTCCATAACACCACCTTGCTTTCTCTGTGTACCTTGAAGTGGGTGGACTTTAATGTAATCTGCAAACTTTTTGTGGGGTTTTTCCTGGTATGAAGGTGTTTTATGAGTATTCTCACTATTGATGGCATCTCTTCTATGACAACTTTGGTTCTAATGCAATTGAAATGTCCCAACTCTTATTTCTTAAGAGTCTTTTCTAAGTGGTGGCAGTTTTCTTGATCAGAACTTGTAGGCAGGCGTGTGCTTGTGTAAATATTCCTGTTCCAATAGGCTGGAAATGTGGGAAGCCAGCTGTCACTTGTGTTCACGGAAAAATGGATCTGATGCAAGTAGGGACTCTCACTGTGCTCAGGTTGTTAGAACCAAGGAAGAAAATCCTGCAGCAGCACATTGAAAAACAAACATTTCTCCAAAGTATTCAGCATTTAATAATTCCAAGCTGTGAACTCTGAATCACAACATTTATGTCTTAAATGGGGTTCAAAACCTGCTTTTACAGCTTCATTTGGATATCTGTTCATAGTTTTATAAAAGTAAGATTGAGGGCAGTCATTGGGTGCCTTATCTCTGGCTCAGCTCAAAAGTAAATATTGAATCAAGTGTAAAGATTAACACCTTCACTTATGTAACTGGAGATCAGTGTAGAATAATGATAAAATGTATGTTCTGCAGGTCCAAGAGAATTCCCCAGCCCAACAAGGAGGACTGGAACCTTTCTTTGATTTCATCATTGCCATAGGACACACAAGGCTTGTAAGTCTCAAACAATTTCAGTGTTTTTTTCCACCCTCCATGAACTGTGGGTGCTGTAATGATGATGAAAGGTAAAAGCCATAACTGGCACAAGCAGAGAAACTTTTCACATTGGACATTAAAAGTAAAGTAAAATTTGAAGGTGTTCAAAGTCGCTTTGGCTGGATCCAAGTTTGAAGGAAAGCTTTTGTTTATGCCTTTACTCACCTTAACTTCTTAACAGGTTAACACAATGTTTATGTTGTTGCTCATTTGTACTCATTTGTGAATACTGAACTAGTGAGTCAATAGTCAGAGCTCAGTATTTGTTTAAACAAAATAGTTTCAACATTTGATAAAACACGGAAAAGAATCATAGCCTGTCTACTTGTACTTTCAAGACAAAGAACACAGTTCCTGTGTGTTATGAGAGAAGAGCTGAGTTTTGGTCTGGTGGGGTTTTTCTGAGTTTTGATTGGGGCTTTACCTTGTATGCTCCACCCTAACCAAATACAAGCTGAATTCATTAAGTTTTGTCTTGGTTTCATGAGATGTCTTTTTTAGAAGTGATCATTATAAGGGCAGATTTGGGGGAAGGTAATTAATCTTCTAACATGACAGAAATGAAGATATTCTTTCACAGTCAGTTTGCAGTGACTTTGAAGGGCTGTTGAAGAGGGATGAGGCTCAGAGACATGAAGTGAAATGTTGCTGCTCATTGTTAAATGCAGTCGACATCTGATACTGCTGGTATTATTTAATAGCAGTTGTGAAGGACAGAAATGCCAGTGATGAAATGGAATAACAGGAAGTATTTATGTAAAGGGATGTGTGTTGACAGTACTGACTGCTTTATAGTAAAAGAAAATTGAATTGGAAATTGCTGGGATAGTTTGTGAACCACAGAGCCTAAACTTTCATACTTTTGGTTCTTTGTATTCAAATTCTGCCACAGATATTACAGGTGCAACTGGAAATAATGTTAATCCTGTATCTCTGCTCTACAGAACAAGGAAAACAATATGTTGAAAGACCTGCTGAAGGCAAATGCTGAGAAAGCAGTGAAGCTGGAGGTGTATAACATCAAAACAATGAAAATCCGAGAGGTGGAGGTGATCCCCAGTAACATGTGGGGAGGACAAGGCCTCCTTGGAGCCAGCGTGAGGTTCTGCAGCTTCCAGGGAGCCAATGAACACGTGTGGCACGTTCTGGTGAGGAGGAATCCTTGGCTGGCTCATTATTGGTTGTGTAACCTTGTTTTACAGTGTGATGTTTAGCCATAGTGTAAAGTACAGCAACACAGTCACACAGAGGAAGGGAACACAGTCCTGAAGGTTTGTCTGAGCTATTTGAGTAGGGACAAGAAGTGGGTTGGCTGTCAGGGTTCCCAGTGACAAAAGTAACTCCATCCCAACTGGACCAAACAGGATAGGTGGGAAGGGTTTTTTCATTTTATGTTGAAGAATCAATGGCAAAAGCAAAAAAGATTCTGGCCTGATTGTCTCTGTCTTGGCTAAACTTCATTAAAGTAATATTACAAATAGCACCACAAATTTATTTTAAAATTAAGAGGAAGAGCTGAAAGAGTAGAACTGAATAGGAAAGAATGTTTATGTTTCTGGTTGCTTAAGTAAATGCAATTTCTCAACATGTTCAGAGGAGTAAGAATTTTCTTACCATGTTTTACATCTTTCTTACTTAGCATCTTTTACAGGATGTCACACATAGATGTAGACTATTCCAAGAGTTTCTTTTTTATGCCATTAACAACATGCTCTTTCCTTCCTTGCTCTGGAAGTTAGCTCTTCTTTTTGTTCATGGTAGTTTACCCTGCTGTGGGTGCAGATGACTCGTGTCACTCTTTCACAGGACGTTGAGCCTTCGTCTCCTGCGGCTCTGGCTGGTCTCCAGCCATACAGTGACTACATTGTTGGATCTGATCAGATTCTTCAGGAGGTGGGTGCATGTTCCTTCCAACACAGAGTGATTGTCTTTGTGCCTACCAAGTGTTTGTTGTAGGGTTTGGGTTTGGTATAAATCTGATCAAACATGTGGGGGGGGATTGTGGAAGGCTGATGTTTATGACAGAAACTTTATGGTTAAGGTAAACATCTTTCTTTTTGGTCTGACAATAAAAATAAGTTGCCACTAAAGATCAAACTACATTGGTGATTTTTCTGTCTCTGGGTATTTAATGTCTGACATTGAGTAAATAACTGTGTAAAATGTTGACTTTGACATTTGGGTTTATTAACTACTACTTTCTTCCTGTTTTTTCCATAGTCAGAGGATTTCTTTTCCCTGATTGAATCCCATGAGGGGAAGCCACTGAAGCTGATGGTTTATAACACTGAAGCAGATTCCATCCGAGAGGTAGTTGTGACTCCCAATGGAGCTTGGGGTGGAGAAGGAAGGTACTGATCTCTCCTGCTGACAGGTTTTACACTTGCTGTAGATGAGCTCCTATTAGGAGTATTACTACTATCAGTTATTAGTGTTTCCAAGTTAAGCCTTGTTTCCTCACACCTGTCACCCAAAACTCTTAATCTTTAATTAAACAAAAATCAGCCTAGAACTAGGAATTGGACACATTCAGGATCTAATCCTGTTCAAGTTGAATCAAATGGCAAAACTCCTGTCTTAAGTTCCCAGTTAGCAGAGTATCTGCATTCTCATAGTCAAAACATTCAGCTAAAGCAAGAACAAAACCCACCTCAGCTCAGATTAAATACTTGGTAAAGATATAAAATAATGCACTGAAAGCTAAGCTGTGCATGTCTCAAAGTTCACTGCAAAGTCTTCCTTAAGTACTCTTAAATGGAAATTCTTGCAGGTAGCTATTTCGTGCTATAAACTCTTCTTGTTTAAAAGAGTCAAAATTTAAAATATTAGCTTTGTTAAGAGCAGCTTTTGTCTTGATTTTTTTCCTCTTGTACAGTTTAGGATGTGGTATTGGATATGGCTATTTGCACAGAATTCCAACACAGTCCGTGACATCAAAGAAAAAGCCAGAAAGCAAACCACCTTCACCCTCACCAGAAGCTGGAACTCCTGTGCCATCCACTAATGGTTACACAGAGGTAGGAAAGAGATAAATTCCAATCTCTGCCATGTTCTCTGGAGTTTCAAAATTTTCTGCTGGTTGAGACAGTGGTAATACAGAATGTTTGAGTACAGCATTCAGTCTTGCTTGAATGAAATGGAGTTGGCTGAAGGGAAAGGAAGAGCTGATGTTGCTGAGCAGGTGCCAGATCACCAGTCACTAATTCCTGCCAGGTATTTTCTCCTTGTTTTCAAGTCTTGCATCCTACAGCCATGCCAGTCAATGAGGCTCATGTTAGAACATCTACTTCTCTAGGAGACACACCCTCAAAAACGAAGTTCTGAGAACAGACTGGCTTTAAAAGGCTGAACTGGAACATGTCCTTTCATGGGAGGTTTGGCTACAGGTGAAGCTTCTGATATAAAACAATGTTTTTACTTCTTGCTGTCTTATTCCAGACTCCATTGTTGGCACCTACCTCTCAGAATGACATCTCTGAAACAGTTATGAACTTGGATCATTCCACAGAGCAAGAAATGAGTGGTTACTCACCAGAAAGTTCTCTTTCTCCTCCTCCCCCTCTCCAGAGAGTTATGGATCCAGGTATGTCTTTTGGGTGCCTTTTTTTCACCAATTCTTTTGAGTACATTATAGTACATGTTAGTTCTAAATAAACTAATATGGTCTTAAACAAGCTAGAGGTTTAAATTCAGAATTGTGAGCACTGGTGGTGGTTCTCTTTGAGGTTTTTGACTTACCTGGATTTTAGAGCTGTAGAATTTGGTTACCACGTAAGTTACATTTATTTGTATTTAGTGGTAAGGGGACTTCACTGACTTCAGTCTGGATAGAACATGTCCTTTTAAATCTAGTATTTTGTGTTGCAACTAATATTTGCTTTCTCCTTCAGGCTTTCTAGATATGTCTGGAATTTCAGTTTCTGAGTTCACAAGCTTAACAGACAGGTCCAGCATGTCCCCATCTGCCTCCTTCAATGTGCCAGCAGCAGGGGCTTCTGTAGGCCCTGAAACACTAATGCCAAATAGTGAAGCCTCTGCTTATTTTGGTAAGTGCACTCAAGATTTCCTTTAGATCTAATTTCTGGAATGGCACCAACTCATGTTCACTTAACATCATCACAGTTTTTGAAACAGGCAAATTTTAATAAAGATCAGCAAGACTGGCAAAGATGGGATGGAAAAAGTAGCAGAAATCAGGTTTAGAAATGGAAAAACCTAATGCACTTTCCCTTAAGTTTACAGAATGTGGGTCTCTTTTGTTAAATGAAAATGCTGAGGCACTATCTGTTAGCCTGGTATGTTTTGTTTTTTTTACAAACTATCTGTTTTCCAGAAAATGCCTCAACTTTGGACCCTGAAGGTTTAACCCTGTATCCTGAAGGATCAGGCAAGCAGCCCACACTGGATGACCTCCTGCCTTCAATTCCATCTTTACCTTCTCTTGATCTTCCTCATGACATTTCTTCAAAAACAACACTAGGAACTGATGCTGATAACCAGGAATCCAAGCTGCTTGTGAACAGCACTGAGAGCTCATTAACCACAGCTCCAGAGACACCAGAGCACGAAGCAGCAAGTGAGCAGAAAGGAGAAGCAGCCGCACAAGATCCTGAGTGAGTGGACCCTGCTGCTCTTTACAGACTGCTGAATGCTGCAGTGCTACAGCTTGGAATATTTTTCTTATCTTGAAAGAATTACAGTTGCTATATTTTGTTAATGTAGACAACACTAGAAAAGAAATCACATGAAGTACATATCCTGTTGTCTTTTCCAATCACTGTTTAATGGATTGATCTATGTTAAAATTTTGAATGCTGTCCAAAATCACCCAATCAATAGAGAAATTAATGCAGAAACAAGTTGGACACTGGCAGAATGTCAAGTTCTGGAATTCACGTTTGCCTACAAGTGCTCCTGAATGTACTTACAAAGGCATTGTGCCTGAACAGTGACACTTAGTGATGATTTTATCCCGATGTTTGATGGCATTATAAAAATATTTATAGTTTTGTTAGAAAGCTTTTCTAATGGTACACCTTGGTTAGACTGCTCTTGTGACTTGCAAGGCATTTCTTACACTAACATGTTTTCACTTACTAGACTATTATTTTTCTTGGTTTCTTTCCCTTCTCTGCAACAGTCATTCATGTACCTTTTGTATACCTACTTGAGCTGGAAAGAAATACAATGGGCTTTAAAATTGCAGCCCCAAATGGCACAAAGCCATTCAGTTCTGCTCTTGAATGGACCAGGTGGTGGCTGTGCAGTTAAACAAACAATGAAGGGGGAGGGAGTGATGGTGGTTACTTGAAACAAATTGAAGATGATTTTAAAGTAGGGGTGATGAGTCTTTTTGGGGAAGGGTGAATGTCTTTGCTTCTCTAGTGACTGAGAAATAGCTTTCCTTTGCTCCTATTCACTCATTACTATTTTTATACAAATTATTGTAAGTTTAAGACATGGGCTGTTGTGCAGCACCTGCAATTTGTTTTTGTAGCTTTGTTTGCATTTGTCTCCAAATCACTTCTGAATGTAATGGCAAACATGGCATAAACAATGGAAGACATGGATGGTTTTATAATCCTCAGGGCAGTGATTTATCATGGAATTTCAAAACTGCTGTTAGGCAATGATACAGCTACTGCAGTGAAAATCCTTTGTAAATTAAGAGAATGGGGTACAAGGCTGGCATGTGTTTAGGCTATAAACTAAAGTACACTTATTTAGCACAATATTGCCCGATTTCCTTTGCTCTGGCTCCTGCTGTGTTTCTGCACTGTGCAGGTCAGACAGTGACACTGACTGGGCTGAAATCTGGTGCTGATGGAGGGGGGGACTCCGGGTCCCACAGGTTTGTCTCTGACAGCTCAGATTCAGCCAAAGGGTGCAGGCAAAGCCACAGCACAACAGAGCTTCAGACAAGTCCACTCCAACAAAAAAAAATCTGCTCTTGATCTGTTGTTCATCTGAAATACTGCAAGTACAGTAGTTCTGAACAGGACTGTCAAAGTACCTGTTGCTTTAAAGAATGTATTACAGGCAGTAGAATTGACAGTGGATTCTAGTCTGCTAAAGGGTCTGTTAATTGTAAGCCAATTTTATTTCCTGTGTTGCTAAAATAAATTTCTTATTTTGTTCCCCCAGCTGACTGTTACAAGGGCAAAGAGCCACACACTAAAAAGAAATGTAATTTAAATTATTCCTAGGTTTGTTTAATCTTGGAGCCTGATGCCTGAAGACACCTAAGTGGTGTTTTATTCATGTTGTCTATTTAGGACTGTTTCTAGTCCTTTACCTTTATCAGAAATGGCCATGAGAGGGTAATAGCTCATTTAAATGACTCTGTACCATAAACACCTTTTAGAAATCTAAGAGCAGGGAATGTCAAAACTCAGGCTAGATTTCAAATGTCACCATAATAAATGGCTGAAACTTATTTCAGTCTGTGTCCAGGCTCTGTGTGTTATGTTAACTGGATCTGGGAAGGGGTTTGGAAAACCAAGTAGTTAATCTTGAGCAGGAGAATGTTGTGTTCTCCAAACCTGAAACCTGATCATTCAAATGCTAAATGAGGTGAAGAGTTGGATCTCCTCATCAAATTTCTCTTCTCTGACCAACTTGGATACTCCCTCACAGCTGCAGCCCAAAAGCAGAGAGTCCTCCTGTTTGTGAGGGCAAGTGAGAAAAGTGATTGGAATTTTAGTTTCAAAATAAAAAGAATGAGAGAAGCACCTGAGGGTTGCTGGATTCAGAGCCAATACCAAACAGCCACACAAGCCTGCTGCTGTCCCAAACATGTCTCCAGGTAAGCAGGACGTGACCTTTCTCCCACTCTCTAACTTTGAGGGCATCTCTAAACCCGACAGCAGCAGCTCTTCTGTAGACACAAGAAGGATTATCTGGGCAGCATCAGGGGAAAGGTAAAACAAAGGGAGGAGGAGGAGGTCACCTCGGACATTACAGCAGCAGTGTGGTTTGCGTGGCCAGACACAACAAGATGAGCTTCCAGACCTGAGCTGCTCGCTACAATTAACAGCTGAGCCTGAGGACACAGGTCTGGCAGATGTTAAATCCACAGAGGCTCCCAGCAGCTCAAGTATTAGAGTGAGGATTAGGTAAAGCCCATCTCCACTGAGCTGTGCTCCAGCCAATGCACAGCTCCCAGGGCTGATGGGGGCTGAGCCAGGAGCAGCCCTCTGAGCCACAGGGACTCAAACCTCTGTCCAACAAAGGCCACAGAAAGCTGGCCAAGCCCTGCCCCAGCTGAGGCTAACTTGATCCATGGGAACTTTCCATACAGCATAACCCTGTACTCGGAACGATTGTAAAACCTCCAAGATCATGATAAGAAAGTAACCATCCTAGAGATAAACATGCAAATTTCATTATTACAGCAATATGGATGCTGAACTAATTCTGGCTGAACTTGAATGAGTGAATGGATGTATTTATTGTCTTGAAGTTGAACACCTACCGGTAGAACTATTAAAATACCAAATTCAGGCAGTTGATTTAATTTTCCCTCTTAAACTTTCACAGCAGGCCTGACAATCTACTGAACCTCCTGCTGTACTGCTCTAGGCTCTGTGCAGAGGCTGCTCAGCCACACTTGAGTGAGCTTCTCTGAGCTACAACTCAGAAATGCTGCAGGAAAAGGGATCCCTGCAATGCTGAGCAGAGATCACACCACTCACATTTACTGGTGGGCTTGTGTACTTCCACATGCATTCTCCATCTTCCTCCAAAACTGGGCAAGCATTTTCACCTCCAAGCAGTTACAAAATAACAGGCTCTTAAGAGAAAGCAGTTACAGGCTACTAATTGCATTGACTAGACTGCACTAGTATGTTCCATTTCCTGGGCACTGCCCACACAACCTCCTTCTTGGCTTTTGCCTTATGCAAACACCAACTGGCTTTGGTTCTGCTGTAGCAGAATTTCAGCTGTTTGTTCAAAGTTACATTTCTAATCTACAATATGTAATTAAGCATTCAGAGTCTCCTGAAAGACATTCAGAATAGTGTCACAATATCCTCAGAGAGATCAGACATGTCCCACTCAGGCTTTAGTCAGCGCCTCTGCTCTGCATGGTGTTTGCACAGCTCTGTACAGAAAAGCCTCCACTGCAGTACAGGGAGCTATTTCAAACAACCACTTTCTTGTTAAGGGTGTAACAGCTCTGTTATCCAGCTGGGAGGTGACTCTACCTGGCTCTGTTCAGGAGCCAGCATCACATCCACAGTGTAAGACCATGAGCTAAAAGATTGATTCTAAATGACAAGTTCAATAAATTTCTAGGGATAAAGTTTGAATCAAGCAGGACCTCTGTGAAAGGAAAAATAATACCTTGGTGTAATGTCTCTATACCAGTAACTGCCCTGTGCACCCCTGGCTGCCCCTCTCCTGGGGAATACTTGGATAATCCAACTAATAAATCCCAAGACCAAGGGGTAGAACTGTGCTAAGATCCCTTCCAACACAAACCAATTATGATTCTATAATAATGCTCATCCACTTCCAAGCCCTTGCCCTGGGCAGGAACACCTTCCACTAGAACAGGATACTTAGATTCCCACCCAGTCTGGCCTTGAATACTTCCAGGGAAGGGGAGTCCATAACCTTTCTGTCTAGAGCTTATTTTGAATATTTTTTCAGTGTTTCTTAAAGTTACTGGTAACTCCTTCAAGCTGTTCTTCTCATCCTAAAATGATACTTGCACTTCAACTACAAATTCTGAGCCAAGCTCTCCTGTTCTCAGCCCCACCACACCTAAACAGAATAAAAAAATATCTGTCATACATTGTTTAAATGCTTTTCTGGGAGACAGTCTGCACTACTAAACACTAGATTTACATCTCCTTCCCGTTATAAACTTGGAAATGAAATAACTTCTGCAAATCTACAGCCTTTTTTATGATTCTGGCAATCTGAAACTGCTCACCATGTTCCCAGGAGTTGTGACTCAATACTAACTCAATGCCCTCCTCCTCCTGCCTTCAGGACTCTTACAGACAGCACAAGCCCAGAAAAGGTGACAATTTAAAAGGTAGTAGCAAAAAGCCCCTTCTCTCACTTTATACTCCATCTAAGCCAGAGCTGGGAATCTGGGGGCACATTTGGGAATTACTGAGTCCTCAGAGAGCAGCTCAGCTGACAATTCCCACAGTAAAAACTCTGAGCATTCTGTCCTGGCATTTTTCAACATCAGGAAACCCAGCTTGGTTTCCCATGTGCCTCTTACAACCTTTCCACATGCCGACAGCTCAGCAGCAACTGGCGTGAGTCACTTGTTAGCACAAAATACTTTCATGGTACAAAAGCAGCACTGCCCATGTCACATTCTCCCCTCAACAGAACTCACATCTGAAGTTCTGCTCACCGCAGAAATTCTTAGATTCACCCACATTACAAGATTATCTTCACAGGATTCTGCTGCCATTTCTTCAGCCATTGCATTACTTGAGGCTTCAAAGCACTCTGAAGTCCTTTGTCAAATTCAAGCTCCAAAATTACACAGTTTATCTAATACACAAAACAACTTGAAAATATTTTAACTAAAGCCTTTTATTCTATACAACTGTGAAACATCATTTACCCTTCTGGCATTGCAGACTCTTTCATTAATCTTTCCTGTTACTGTGTTTCGGGATGGTTAGAAAGAAAAAAAAACAGAAGGAAAATTACAACCTCAGGCTGATTTCAAACAAAAAATTACTGTGAGCAACTCCAATGTATACAATAGGACAGGAAGACAATCAGGAAACAAAACATAACCCAAACAGTGCCTATTGGAACAGACAGAGACCCTTGCTATTAATAAATACAAGTCAGGACAATTTACCAATAAAAGTTACAGTTCTGTTTAACTACTTAATTCACAGATAGCACTAAAAAAGTGCAGTTAAAGCACAATTGTGTCAAACTAAGCATACACAAAAATAGGGATAAAAAAACTGAACCTGATTCTCAAAAGATGGGAAAAGACATCCTAGCATAATTCTGAACCATGGTTTTGTCTAAGCAATGAACTTGTTTTGCTGGGTTAAAAGTGCAGAAGGGAATGACTATTTTGACTATTTGACTATATTTTGCCTATTTTTTCAGATAAAACATGATGAAAAATACTTTACTTTTTGTCTGACCAATACAATCCCAGTAATATAATTTATTGGGACTTTCCTTAGGCCTCAACCTAAATCTTGATCACAAGATACAGGAAGGGCTAGAGCATGTGTCTCCTGAAGAAACTCCAATAATATACTGCCCCTTGAAGGCACTTGTGCTTCTGCTTCAGACAAGAGTAATTTCTAAACCATTTCTCTACGAGGATTTGTAATTTGCTCTGGCTACAAATGGTTTTCTGGGATATCCCCACATTTTCTCACAAAAAGCTGAAAGGCCCTTACCCTCCCTCCCCCCAATAAGTTAAACTTCTATAAAAGATTACCATGAGCCTATGACAGCCACAGATTTTTAGAAATAGCAGTGAAAACAAGATCTGCATAAATCTCTAACAAAAGAACAATTGCATATAAAACCTCAGAAAAGAAGAATCAGTATTTTTATCTCATGAATATGAAATCTGCTGAGAAGTTCCTAAAGTTCAACATTAAACATATGAAGTTATAATCAGAATGGTTCAAAGTTTTAACAAAATGTCACATACTTTTGGAGCACAGTTACTAAAAATTAGACTTGTGTGTCTTTAGAACACCTAGGACACAGTGCAGGAAGTAGTTACATATATATTTAGAAAAAAAAAATCTCTAAGTTGCTGCAAAGCATGTTCACTATTATGATGCACAGCATCACTGGACTCATACTGCTCTGATATTTTTCTAGTGTTCTTATCTTGCATGTCAACAGCTCTCTAAAGCAATTAAAACAATTCTCATGTTAACCCTTGGTTTGCAATTAAATGGGCCCATTCATTCAAGTATGCAATACCTATTTTTCTGGTATTTCCTTTTCCAAACTTTTTTTAGTGGTAGAAATGCTTAAGTAACCGGTGAGAAATCATTGCTGGAACTTTATGAATGGAATGTACTAAAAATACCTTGTGTGCAGTTCTTAATTACATTGTGAACAGTGACTAATATGGCCAAACCTGTTTGATACTGAGCATGAACAGATGAGGGGATTATGTTTTGGAAAAAAACCAAAAGCAAAAAAGGAGGAAGCAAAAGTCTGCACTGGGTTATCATCCACTCTCTGTACACCTCACACAACACAAACCACTCAGGGACCTCCCATCTCATTGACTGAGACTAGGACAGACTTTAGTTTAAGTCATATAGATTTTTTTTTTTCCTCTATATTACAGGTCTATTAGTCACTTCAATTAAATGTTTACTTCCCATCCATACTGAGGCATTAGAAGTCTCATCTACCTTAGAGGGCTGCTCTAGAACTACTCTTGGAACCAGCACAGCAAGGTCAAGTAAATGATGACTGCTCTGGGTCCGTGCTGCCCTCACGTTGATTTCTGGCGGTAGTGAAGCGTCAGGTCCCCGCCACTCTTCCAGATGAAGTGCTTTACAGTTCGAAGGTCCATGTTGGGGTCCAAAACCTACACAGCAAAAAGTCAGCTTTTATTCCACAAGTCTGCTAGGATAGCAGAAATTAAAAAAAAAAAAAATTAAAAAATCCAAACCAAACACTCCAGTTCACTCACAGTGAAAACTGATACCAAGATGAGTCATGCAAAGGCTCAGATTTTTTAATTAGCAGCTGAGCCTGATGCATTACTGAAAGATTCTAGCACAGCAACATGTAACTTCAGATTACAACTACCTCCTCAGTACCTACTCTCCATTACACTTATTAGGCAATTAGTGGTTTTGGACCAATTTTGAAAACTGCCAAAGAAGCAGAATTCAAAACATTCCAGAAATGCTAAAAATCCAACTCTGTGGAATTGTATTAAGCCCATTTGTTGGCTATGAGTAAGTAACCCTGTAAGGGCCCCATCTCAGAACAAATTAAAAAGGTTATGATGAAAAGTCTTTCATCTGCCTATCTGCAAGTGTCAGAAACTTGTGTCAGCACTAATCTACCATCATGTCAAAACATTTACTTAGTTTGAAAGGTAACAGATAATCTCTAGCTTATTTCAAATTTAGAACTCAAAATATTCACAACCGATTCACTTCTAGAGCTTGGTTTTAAATCACAGGGAACTAACCTGGTCCTGGCACAGAAGTTCAATCTTCTCCTCTGCTAGCACAGCAATGTCTTCCTCCTTTTCTTGTTCTCCTGCTTTCTCATTGTTGGAGGAGCTCGTTGTCTGAGACTCATTATCCAAGTTGATGATTTTCTCATACACGTGTTCCATCACTTTTCTCACCTGAAGCATGTCACTGGCTGACAGCCGGTCTCTGAAGGAGTTAGAGAAGTTTGTCAGGAAAAAACTTGAGAAACAAACTGGATTTCTTATCTTCACAACACCTTCCTTAGCTGTAGCAAACTACACAACTACATAGAGATAATTTTATATTGTCTAGTAGTAAATTATCAGGATCATCCAGAATACTGTGACTGTAACAGCAATTTATCCAGAGTCACAGAAAGAAACTCAGAAAAGTGGTTGAGATATTCAGAAGAGCAGATAAAAATCTGCAGTGATTTCTAACCAAGTCAGCTCCCACTTACATGTGACTGGTAACTAGTCTGCATTCCCTACTGGCAGTTTTTGTCCCTTTTCCTTTCAAAAAGCAATTATTCATCTCTGTCAGTAACAGGAAACAAAGCTGTGGCTCTGAACAGAGTAACAATCTATAAATTCATCTGTTTTGTGATTAAATACTACAAAAGACAAAGTTCCATTTCAATAATAATAGTTAGTTCTTAGACATTTATTAGCATGAACTTGTATAACTGCCTGTTGACCCTAAATCCACAGTTCTTTCATATATTCTGATATAACTTAGTGCTTTAGAGCAATTCTGCTAAATAACTAAGAACTTCTACAAATTCATCAAGCACAAAACAATTCTCTGTGAAATCAGTGAATTGGTTTGGTGGGGTTTTTTTGTGTGTGTTTTTTTCTTGAGCTTAGCAGGTTTTTTTCTGCATTTTGGATATTCAGTGTTAATAATCATATTTGCATTACTTACTTTTTTAGAGTTTTTGCCCCTGATGATGAATGAGGTTGGAGGTAGAAGGGAATCTTATTGAACTTGGGCATATTTTTCTAGAAGGAAACAAGTTTCAGAAGTGTTAATTTAGGATGAACCATTAGCTCCTATTTGCAGCAGCTGCTGTGTGAAGTATATTCAGCTCCTAATTATCAAAACCCATGAGAGATTCCTAATCAACATCCCCACCACAGCCAACTTCCAAATTACTCATACTCCTGAGACACTTCAATTTAGATGATGCACAGATCATCTAGCTTTTGAATATAAATTATCATTTTTTTCAAAGGCAATTAGATAGTATCAAAAACCAGCAGCAATGTGAAGTGTATTCCCTGTTCCTGAGTTCCTCACTTGAAAAGGATACCAATTAGGCACAGGACTTTGAATTCTTTATCTAAGACAGTCTGTCAAAAGAAATTGAGCAGAAGTACTTCAACTGGACACATCAAAAAATGATGCATCTCAAAAGGTCTTGATTACAGACCTTGAGACCACTTATTTTAAATACAAACACAGCAAAAATTTAAAGTATCATTTCAGATACTGCAAAGTTAATTGTAGTACATCTTAAAAAAACTAAAAAAGCTAAACTTATACACCCAATACTTACATCCACAGTGATGTCAATTACCCATTGTGGCACGGTTTCATTAAGAAGCATGGATTCTGTTTCACCCCCTGAATCCCGACATAACAACCTGAGACACACAGAAATAGCCCTTATTGTAACAACAATTATTGTCATTTGCATTAAAATGCTTTCAGGAGAGGTTCTGTCCTCTTAATGGACAGAGAGCCTGAACTCTGTTGGGATCATGAGCTTCTCGGGGAAGAGATCACTTATTTTCTGTAAAGACAGAGCTGTAGTAAGACAGATCCCAGAAACAGTGAAGAGGATCTCAGGAGGCTACAGCTATGACACAAAATGTATAAAAGTACTTTGCTCTGGATTGTGTTATGTTTGTGTGTTGAAGTCCAGAGCTGCCAGGAGAAGAGAAAAGGCACCTGGCATAAAGCAATTCTCCTCTCCTTGGGAAAAATGAGCTCTGCATGTAAAACATCTGCTAAGCCCTCACTAAAAGGAAAGAATAAAGCCAATTTCAAGAAATGTGCACATGCAGTGATGCAAAAAAGCCACATTTCATTTTATAAATTGCAATGAGGTATTTTGTCAGTCCAGCAAGCCACCTTTTAGGTCCCATAAACATGGCTTGCTCCCTCCAACAGGGTCTTTGCAGGGGTCTCTTGAGGAGCAGCTGTGTAAGAGGGAACATCCACCAGGACAGAAAGCAGGCAAATATTAAGCCCCAGGTACAACATAAATACATTAATACTGCATGAAAAAGTCAGTTTTCCAAGCTGAAAATGGTTCCCCTGTTTTACTGGCCAAAAGTTACCTCATTTTGGGCCCTGTTCAGCCTGGGAAACAAAACCAACAAATCAAACATGCCCCACACCCCTTACATTTAAAATTCACTATGTCAGTAAATATCAAATAATTCAGTGTTTGCAAGCTCAGCACTTGTTTTGCAGCACTATTAAACTGTCTCTGATGTATCACAGATCACAGTTAGGTTTTTCAATGCAGAGTGAGAAGAAATAGAAGGGTAATTAGTATATACATTGCAAAACAGAACCTGTGCTCCTCCCTACCAGAGATTAGGGCCTTCTACTGGATCATTAACGAATTTTGGGAGCAGAAGCCAACTCTAGTGAGTAGCAGCTCCTGAGTAATTCATGCTCAGAGACCAGCACAACACACAAGAATCTAAAGTAGTACAATTTCAACCCAAAACAGTTTAATTTATCAGTTAGCAGAAAGAGGCACCCAAAAATATCACGCACAGCTCTTACTGCTTTGAAACCCCCACCTTGCTGATATTCAAACTCACATGGTCAGTTGGACAATGCCAAATCATCATCAACAGCTGCATATTTTGCATGTTTAATTGTATTTTAAATGAAACTTAAATATTATATGCTATTAAATATAATCATATTATAAATACTTAACAAATATAATTAATTATATTTTGTAATATAATATGTATTATTAAATATTATACATGTTTAATAAATTAAATTGCATTTAAGTGTATGTCTTAAATGTACAGAACAGATTCAGGGAACATTTTTGGTAACATTCCTGCTTGCACTAAGAAAGGGATTGTTCAGCCACTGAATTTATATTTATAAGTTTTTATACCTGAACAAAGTGCGTCCTCCAGCCTCACCAAAAATAACTGGTGTATGTGGTGGCACTTGGAAGTATCCATTTCCTTTCTGGACTCTGTTCTCCTGCTCCCCATTCACTGTTGGAAAAAAAATAACACATGTAAAAGAGCAGTGAGACTGCACTAAGCCTTAAAACTGGGCACACATTCCACCTACAGCAGATATATTTTGTAAATTAATAAGATCAAAAGCTTCATGAAAACCAAAAAAATCCCCATTTCCAAGATACATCAAGTATATAAAAAGAAACACTAGAGAGCAACAAGTTCTATACAGGTTTGTAGAAGGCCTACCTCAAAAGCCTGTGAAAAAGAGAAAATAAAGAGCTAAAACCCAATTAAAAGGTTTCTTTCTTATTTCTTTTGTCAAACTGAACAATACTAATATTAGGAATCAACTAAAGAGACTCTGCTGAGACAAGACTGTTCTTCCCTCTAGAGTGACACTACAGAACTCTGAAGGGTTGTTTGCACTGCTCTTCTATCTGGATTTGCCAGATGTCAAAACAGTGCAGTAGGAAAGCTCAGACTCACAGTACCTTGAAGTTCCTCTGTTACAAATTCAATTTATTACAGCTAACTACAGAAGCATGGTTCTTCAAAGACTGAAGAATCTGGCTCCATATCA
Organism: Parus major; assembly: GCF_001522545.3. Taxonomy (NCBI): domain Eukaryota; kingdom Metazoa; phylum Chordata; class Aves; order Passeriformes; family Paridae; genus Parus; species Parus major. Next base: position 4,818,791 of record NC_031769.1, read on the forward strand.
GATGGATAGGACAAGATTAAAGAAAAATCAGCATTATTTATACAGCTCTTTAACAGTGAAGCTTCTAATCAGTAGATATCTTGAAACAATGTAGAAGAATTTAGATGCCTGACTTGCACTTTGGAAAAATCATCTCCATCACACTCGTTACTGCATTTGAGGAGATGCTGAATTCAAGCAATGTTAATAAATTTAAATGGCACACACTCATGAGATGAATGATTCCTCAGCTTGCTAACCAGAAACACACACAGTCAAAAGAAAGGTCAGAAATTGTAGCACACCAAGAAACAAAAAAAAGAAAATCTATATTGGAAAGGGTAAACAATACTGAAGTTACAGCAAGTGAAAAATCCTATTGTTTGAAAGATAATTGCATAACACTTCTCTGAACAACTGAGAGGAACCACACTGCATGTATTTTGTGTTTACTTAAATTTGTATCTCTACAAGAATGCCAGCATCCAACAGGTACACTTCACCTTCTCAAGTCACTGCTCAGAGCCAGTCTCCTAATTTTTCTCTTTTGGAAGAGCAATGAAAACTGATTGTGTTATGAGTACTCCAAACATTCCACTAATCCACAAGTCTACACAGGAATAAGCAATGTAGCATCAATAATCCAACACCACAAGAGCCTGTGAGTGACACTTCTCAAACCTTGTCTGGCTCTAAGCCATAAACTGCCAATAAACATCAGTCTGAGAATCACCAACTGGATCCAGAAGAGTCTGCCAAGTGCTCCAACCCTCCATGGAGGCCAGTCTTCAAAGAAGAAATTTTTGGCACAGTTTTGTCACAAAACAGCAAGACATGCTGAATGTACAGTTTTTTTAATTGCATCATGTATCTATAGAAAGTAATCTCTTAATCACCAAATATGAAACTTTTCAGTCAACTCTGGCCTGGGTTGAATCGATTTCCAGCTCAGGATTTACAGTCTTTTATTTTGTCAAATTCAGCCTCTGTCTTACTTTCACATGGCTGTGACTTTCATCTAAGGCCTGGTTAGACTTAGTATCATTACCTTAAATACCACTTTTAGAGACCTATTCCATGTACTATTACACTGAATATATTTTTTCCAATAAAGCTTTTATTTTGTTCACAACACCTAGAAGAAAACTGGAATTATGTCAAGGGAATGCTGGCTAATGTTGGATAACTGAATTATTGCTATTTACTGTCATCTAGTGTTTCTTTTCCAAGTCGAGCCTCAGTCTGCCAGTAATTGTTTTTCATCAATTTTTTCACCATATTTCTGTAACTTCAGAATAATTTTTTCACCTTTTTTTAGAGACAAACATGAGATTTTTGCTGACACTTTCAGAAGTACAATACACTTCCTGGTGAAAGGCAAATTTAGAAATGATAAAAAAACATGAAGTCTAATGCACAGAGATCAGCGTAAGACAACAAATATTGTATCAGTTTGAGAAACATATAAACAATGTGCAGACAAGTAATAAAAAAGGAAAATATTAAAATACTAACCATGGTTTATCTCATTTTCTTCTTCATCCATTGGATTTATATGTGTTCTAGGCCAATACTCCAGCAATGCTTGCAGCAGAAGCCCTCCAAGGTTTACTGTCAAGACACAGGGAGGCAGAACTTCAATCACAAAAAAAACATGGGCAACATAATAATGTTCTTGCTATCCACAGCTGAAAATTCAAACTCAAGAGTTTGAGCAGTTCTGTTCCCAAAGCAAACTATTTACAGGCACAAAAATCTGCTTGTCACAATCTGAGAGCTGCATGCTACAATCTCTCAGGAAAAGCTGATTTTAGAATCCCTGCTGTTGGATCAGTCACGTGCTTTAACAATCTCTACATTTGGTTATAATTAGTTTTTCCTTTTTGAATTTTGAAGGTTTGAAACAAAATTAAATGTAAACCCTGAACGTGACTGTTTCAGGAAAAAAAGGCAATATTTTCTTTGGAGAATATGCTACAGAATTGAGTATTAAGATAAGCCCCAAAATCCAACCAGATACTGACATATGTGGCACTAGAATACTTCTATCAGAATACTGAAATTTATTTTGATTTCTTTGTTAAAATAAAACACTAATATTAGTTAAAACTTACATTTTGGATCAGAACCATCAGGACTGCTAAATCCAGCATCCTTTGCTGACACCCAGGCTGCAAAGCAGTCACTTTCATCCAAAGTAATTGTCAACATCTGTTGGCAAAAGTCCACAAGGAATGTAATAGTTTTCTGGGATTAAATAAGTCCACAAATTTTTAACTTTTCTCCTACTTAGCTGGGAATACAAACCAAAGAATATCTGAAAGCATGACAGGACACTTTATTTACCAAACTGTATTAATTCATAAGCAGTATTGGTGGACTACACCACAAGCAAAAACTTAATAAAAAAATCTGTTATTCAGATTATTAAGAAAAGGTAAAATTTGCTGCTTTACTTGAAAATAAATTTAATCCATCAGATAAGCAATGAATGTTCTTCTAAAGTTAACAAACTAAAACCTTTTTAAACAAAACACATGAAAAAATGTGAAATATAACATTAAGACAACAGATTTAGGAGCTGTATCTCACCCCGGTTTTCAAGTCCACTGAGAACCAGTTTGGCACATAAACCATTTTAAATCTCTTCTTAATTTCCTCTTCAAAATCTACTTTTCCCAGGTCTTCCACTTTACATGCCTGTTCACCAAAAGAAATGTATAAGTACTGAATTATATCAACACCTCAAGTCTTGATTTTCATATACACTTGGAATGATTGTGACTTATGCTCTCTCCCTGAGCACTGAAGTCCAAAACAAGTTAAAGGTTAAATCTTTTATAAAGAAGTCAAACAATAATTTATATGGCAAATAGTTTTTATTCTTCATTTATCTCCAAGGTAGTGGTATCAAGCCAGCAGAAAAGTCTGGAAATATTAATTTAGATTATTAATTCATATTAGAAAATATTTTCCCTACACTGAGTAGACAGCTGTCTTCTAATACCCTCTGTCATTTTTCTCCCCAGCAGTACCAATATTTCAGTACTCCATCAAACACCAGAATTTCCAGCACATCAAGCAACAAATTCAGCTCAACTACTATAATGGGAACAGCAGTGAGTGAATTTCTGTGCAGATGCTTTATCTCTTTTTTTTTTTACTTTTAAAGTAAAAGTCCTTTAAATAATTCTGTTAAAATCCAAATTATTATAATCCACTTGCAGAGGTCATGCTGAAATACTTGTTTTAGGCAAACTCTAAGGACTTCAGGGAATTTTGAGGGAATTTATTCCTTCAAAACCCAGAAAAAGTTATAACAAGCAAAGACTAAAGGGTGCAGCTACAGGTAGGAAAACCTGCCTCTCTTCTTCCAGCATCCTCAATAAAGCCTCAGCTTTCAAGTGCTGAGAGCAACACTCTGACCTGGCAAACAATCTCATCTCCACAGTGAATATGTATTTAAACATACCAAGTGACACTTCTCACAGACTTACTAAGAAAAATAAAACCAAATGAAAGTAAAAATTAAGATTAGCATTTGACTTTGGTCCTGAGATCTAATGCTGCACACTTAAATACATGCTGAAATAAACAAATTTTTTTTGAAAATTTATCTACATAATTTTAGTATAAATCTATATACTCCAATTTAATTTCTTTTTTGCTTCATTCAACAGCTCAGTAAGCTGGCTGAGCATGCTTTACCTCATTATTGATCTTGGCTGCTGCACTGAATAGTTCAAGAAGAAAATATTTAGAATTTAAACAGGCTTTTGCCAGAGAAGAAATTGCTGACCATCTCACTGATGTGGGATTTGAGTCTTTTCTCTCTGCACTCTTTCCCCACTCCTCTGACCAATCACTGGGTAAAGCAACAAAGAAATGTCACACCAAATCTCAGCAGGCAACACGAGGCAGGAGCCAGGTTTCCTTCTGTTCATTTCTGCCTTCCTGACTTACCAGCAAACACAAGCCCTCTTTGAAACAAACCCTCATGAAAACAGACAGTATTACTTCCTGGAAAAAATTCACAGGTCTGAATTTCAGGAGAATGCAGATGTCAATACTGGATTGAATTCAGGTGAATACAAATATCAGCCTCATATCAGGGAAAGCTATAAAAAAGCTCAGAAATTCCCCCTCTTTTTTCAAAAGGCAAACTTTGCATGTTATCCTGAGACAGAAAGATGATTGACTTTCTACCACAGAAATCTCAAACACTAAAAAAATATATATAAAGCTGCACAAAATAATCATCCAACAGTAGAAAATCTGAAATTACATCCTTACCTTCAAGACATCCCAGTATGCCACATTATTATTTGTGTCTTTGGTTAATATGTGCCTCTTGTCATTAAGAATGTGGCACTGAATAATACTAGCACCCCCTGGCAAACAAACAAGAATTAAGGTTACTACTGTAATAATTTTTTTCTAGTATCACATTAAATTAAATTGCATAACATGACATATGCTGGTCTTTGGTTTCAGTTTTTTGTGTAAACCTTGGATGTCCAGGGTTTAAACATAATTTTAACTGTAACCAACATGGATATACAAAAACCATTTTGCTCTGGTTGAAATCACAGTATCAAGTTCTTTTTAAAAAAAGAGTCAATCTTCAAGGTCTATCACTTTTGCTAAAGATACCAGATTTTACAATCTGCAAAACAGCTGTTTACCTTTTATAACTTGGTCAGGCTGTGTACACAAGGGTGGTATGGGATTGGTACAATCATTATCATAATCTCCTGATGCTCTAAAATTATGGATTCCCTTCAAAGTCTAAGAAAGAAAGAAAATAATGACACATTCATAATCATCTAAACTCTGCTTTTATCTGTAGCAACTGCCACTTCATGCTGCTATTTACATGTTAAATATCCAGATCCAGGAAATAGAATTTATTTCTAAGAGCATCATAAATAGAGCAATGAAAGTAACTCAAAGCTTCATACCTTTTCAGCAATTTCAAAATTAGTATTTTATGATTTATTTTAAAGGAAGTTTACAAATCACAGCACATCTCATTCAAATTGAAAGAAACAGCCCAACAGTTCCCAAAGCAAGACTGCAAAAGCCACGACTATTCAATTTTATTCACAGACTATAAAATGTATCACTTACCCATTTATTCACAGAGGATTTAGTTGTTGCAACCCAAAGTGCAGGAGGAGGGTCAGCTGATCTATCCAGTTCCATCTACATAAAGAAACAAACTTTCAGTCACACTTAAGTTAGTTTCCCTTTGATAAAAGTATTGTCTCGTGTAGACCCTTTCCCATAAATGGCAGTATCTCAAACAGCACTACTTTCAGTTTACTGCAGAAATACAAAGTTTAAATGAAAAGTAGCTAAAATGAAACTTCTGAAAATCCAGAGGAATTATTACGAATATTCAACAAAAGAATTGTAGATATGGGCAATAATAGATGCAATGTGTAATAACACAATACTTGAAGTTACACCCACCATGATGCAATCTTGCCTAACGGCCAGTTTAATAAGTACAGTATTTTCTCAATTTGTATTCAGACACTTCATATGGCTAAGATAAGGATGTAAGAAGTTCTATACTACTGAAAAAGCAGAATTTTAAACATTTGGCTCTGACATTACATTTCTCAGATGAATGAATTACTGTAGCCAAGATTAGAGGTCCCTTCTGACCTCTGTACAGCTGACCAGCACTTTCATTTTCCATTTTGAACTGAAATTTCTCACATCCTGACTTTTCCAGAACTAAATTAACATATCCAGGATTTTATCTTAACACACTAAGATAGAGTTCTCTCCCAAGGAAAGGCAGGCTGCTTATACCTATCAGTATCTGTTTTAATTGCACACCCCTTATATATACCTGCAGGTTCCAAGGTCATGTCACTAAAGTTAGAGACAGAAAGAAAATTCAAAAAAAACAGTCTCTTTGAAAGATTCAGACTTGTGCATGCAAACATCATGTTTAGGTGTTCAAAAAACCCACAAACAACTTTATTCCTGGTTCCCATGAGTATGTAACAGATTCTAAAACAGTCCTGCACACATATGCTGCTGCCAAGAAAAATCCACTTTGGTACAAAACCTTGGCAATGCCAGCTCAGTTTCTTAAAACTGTACTAGAGCCTGATAAACCAAACTTCTTGTGTGTGAAACACAGTCAATTTCAGTAATATTCAAATTCACATATTTTCAGTAGCTGCCAGGCATCCATCTTCCTGAGGCAATTAAACTTTAGATGTAATTTAGGAGACAGAGCCAATCTGCTGAAGATGTGGTGTAGTAAACACTTGCTAGCCAATGTGAATTCTTTAATCAATTTATACCTCAAGCCACTGTTTCATGAGAAAACATACAGCTACCCTTTTATACTGTGAGGGTGACAGAACACTGGAACAGGTTGTAAATTCTCCATTCTTGGAGATACTCAAAACCCATCTTGATGTGGCTCCAGGTTCCAGTGCTCTTGGGCAGGGGAGAGGATTGGTCCAGATGATCTTCAGTCATCACTTCTAACCTCATTCTATGATTCTGTGAATTAAACTCAATTACCTTAAGAACTGGTGCCTTTTCTTCACAGATCAGCACCCGGATATCAGGATTTCGTAAATCTGTACAATAAATCTTCCTGTCTCTTCCTCCTGAATAAACATGAGTGAAGGCTTCATTGACCTGCAGAGCCCAAACACCTTCATCATGGACTCGGTATGTGGCTATGCACCTCTGCTGCCCAAGGGACCACAGGCGGATTGTACCATCAGAGCTGCCTGAAAGACACTGAGCAACAACCAGCACACTTCAATCAAAGGGCTATTTAAGTATTTCAAAATATTTCTTCCCCATAAAAAAAATTGATAATTCATATAGTTACATTTTTCCACTGAAATGGTGCTACAAAGATAACAACTCTAGTCACAACTGGCGGTACTTAATATAAACAACCCATTCCACACTCAGATAACATGTAATAAAAACTTTCACCCATCAGCCTCCCCCCCTAAGTATCTGTAATATGACATGCAATATTTACACTGAAATGGACTCAACATTTTCTGTTCTCTGTAAAATGCCTTTGTCTCAGGTTAAAGCACATACCTGGGTGCCATCTCTGTTCAGCAACAAAGCTTTGACATTGTCTGTGTGCCCTTTGAGTTTCATTAGTTTTGCACAAGTCCTTGGATCCCACACCCTTAGAACCTATGGGAACAGGCATTGGATAAATGACATTAACATTCTTTCCACCAATGTATTTCTCCTTTCTTAGTTTTCTGCAGAAACTAAGCTTTCCCAAATGAATCAACCCTTATTCCAATCGCTGAAAATATACATTACAACAAGACACACAACTATATCTTATAAAGCTCTAGTAATCAGCTGTGATCTTCTCCTGATTTAAATTTAATTTGTTCTGGTTTCTTCTCTCAAAGAAATTAACACTTCACTGATGTGTCCTATTTTCATTTTAATATTGTCTTGGAAATAAAATTCTCTCAAGGTTAGATTAAAAAAACAACTCAGACTCAAGCCTGTTTCACCTTCACTTACAACAAAGAACAAGGGCTGTCTCTTGGGAACACTTGAGCTTCATTAGCTCACTTCATTTCCCACCTCCTGCAGGGATCTTGCAAATTGCTGGCACCTTCTCTCCTACCTGCAGGAACTGCTTCAGTCTTGATAATCATCTGAGTCATGTCCCCTCAAAATCAGAGCTCTTGTGGGGAAATGTAATGATCTGACAAAGAGGGTTACACAAGATGATCTGATTGTCTTCCCTATGTATTAAAGCTGTATGGATACATCTCATCTTCAGACTGAGGCAGGATTTGTACCCTACACTTGCACTCCTACTTAAGAGAAGTGTCTGCCCTCACTACTGAAAACACAAAAGCTGCTACAGACATGACACTGAAAATGAATAAAATTGTCTCTTTATACTGAAATCAAACTGAAGTGAAATCAACCTCACCAAATTCTGCTTACCTTTTCAGTGGACCCTGATACAATAACTGTTCCCATTTGATTCATTGCAAGGCTGTAGATTGAGTCCTTGTTCCCACTCAGGGAAGAAGCTGTTTCAAAATAAAATTCACATTTTCAATTTTAATGCTGTTATTTGAAGAACATTTATTCACACAAACCTGAGTACTATTGATAATACTAATACTCTCTGACTCATGAAAATAGTGCCACTCTGCCCCACATATAAAGTTACTTTAAGAAAGACTATAGGCAGCATAGGGCTGGGAAAAACCCATTCTTATTCTTAATCTACTTCTATATAAAAACCAAGTAATCCCTCAGATTAATGGTCATTACAATCTTGGTGACCTTTTGGCACCACAGTTCTGTCCCAGGGCCATCAAGCTACTCTTGTTCAACTATGTTATTGGAATATGACACTTTGTGATCTTTTTAACACACAGCATTTGGATTTAAGTACAGAGATTTTTTTTCATGCCAAGTAACAGTAAAATTCTACATTTTGTATTAAAGGCTCTCCAGCAGAAATGCAGAGAACTTACAGTGCAGCAATGAAATGTGTTATTTGAGCAGGGATGCTACCTCTGCATTTGTGAAAACCATATGGCAGTTCCTTAGCATCACACCTACCATCAGAGCTGAGGAATTCTATACCAACCAGCCTAACCCACTTCTGGAGATTAAAGTACCAGTCCCCCAACTCAGAAAAGCACAGACACAGCAAATGAAAATCATTTACTTAGAGAGCACAATCAGGCACTTCATCAAGCCTCAAATCCATACCATCAGTATGCCAAGAAGGCTGGGAACAGCAACAAACTGCATGGCCAGCAAAAACGTAAACCTTCACACAATGATTTATTTATATGATGGAGCTAAGTTTCCAACAGAGGATTTGTAACCTAATATCATAATGCAATATCACATTTGGCCACAGTGGAGAAACCTGTGTCAGGGGAGGTTTAGGCTGGAAATCATGAAGAGGTTCTTCCCCCAGAGGGACACTGACCAGGCTCCCCCAGGGAATGGTTATGGTCCCAAGGCTGCCAGAGCTCCAGGAGCATTTGCACAACGCTCTCAGGCACAGGGTGAGATTTTTGGGATTGCCTCATGCAGGATCAGGAACTGGACTCAATGATTCTTGAGGGTCCCTTACAATTCAGGATATTCCATGACCCTATGAAGAATTATGCAGCTATACTTCAGAGTCCTCTTAGACAAGGGTTATAGCATCCAAATGCAAACTGTCCGAATGAAATCTATTATTTGGAACTAAAATAAAATGAGAATTTTCCACTGTCCCCAGAGAACAGCTAAAAGCAAAACACAGAACTGAAAATGCTTGAAGGTTAGAACACAGTTCAACAATCATAATTTAGGAAAGGATAATATACAGAGTTATCAAAAGCTGGATAGCAGGAACAGGAGAATCTTTAATGCATGCAAGCAGAATTTATGCCAGACCAAAAGCAAATCTTCACTCCCCTCTCTTCCGGAAGGGACTACCTCTCAAAAGCTAAATCTCTCCACTAAATTTGAATTATAGCTCTGCTGACTGAGAGCCTCTTTAAAAATAGGCTTCCTTTTAATGCTGGTTTGTGTACATCACCTCCAGGTAATCAGACAGAAAACTAATACCCAAGAACAATTTTCATTTGTACTCTGAAAAAATGTATACTGCTTGAAAGGACTCAGGAAAACAGGTTCTGTGAGGACATATACTGTGTTCTTTCCAACAGAAACAGTTTCTGGGGAGCAGTAAAATGAAAGAAAAAACTCCTTTGCTTCCTCTTCCTCCTCCTTATGAAATATTTGTGCTCCTACTCCAGAAATGCAAATTTGTCCCTGTCACCTTAGAGGTAATGTCTCCACTTCCATTTGATCTTGGGTTCAAAACAAGCACCAGCTCCTCAGTACTCCTTGTCTCCCATTTCTGATTCACTTGAATCATTTAGGTTCTGTATCACTGTTACAGGGTACAAGAAATGTTTTCATGTTTGTTTATTATCCCACAACAGAGTTATCCTGTGAGCTGAAAAATTCTTCCTTCAAAAACTCTTTGCTCAAGTAGAAGGCAGCAAAACTTACAGTTAGCAGCAAAGTTTGGCTATAAAATAATTATACTTTCAGTGAAAAGAAAGCAAGAAATATAAGGATTTCCTATTTCTGGGAAATATAAAGTAAATATATTTAGTCATGTGCCATCCCAATAGCATTCTGAAGTGCAACACAGCTCTCTAAAGCCATGTCTCTTCCAAAGAGAAGACATGCCAGCACAAGGGTATACTTGAATTAAAAAGTTATTAAAATATAAATATATTTATATAGTAATAAACAATTATATATAGTACATTATCTAAAATGTTTTCATTTGTATATAATATATCTAATACATATTACATTATAGAATAAAATAAATAATATATTAATAAAATATATAATATAAATATTAAAATATAAAATTTAGACAACAAATGCAAATCTGACAGTTCTACCCAGCAGATGCACCTCTAGTTTTGGAAGCTACCAAATCTATAAAATTGAATACCTGGTGAAATCAGCCCAATATAGTAAATAAAAGTCCCCACACCAACAAAATGACACTCCTGCCTCTTACTTACAGAATCACATGTCCCTGAAATGCCTTTGGAATATGTTGTGTCAATTCCAAATTTTAGTTTTACAGATTTTCTTTGAGTCATTCCTAACCTATGACTGAAGAAACAGCTAGGCTCCTTTAGAAAATTAACATGTGGCAGTGTGCAAGACGGTTCTGTTCTTTCCAATTCACACCTGAGACTGCTATTGCTTCAATATCCATCAAATGAACTAAATTGAAAGAGATCAATCACTGGGAACACAATTTTTTCAACCTAACAAGCAGCAAAGTACACTGTGGTCACACTAGACTCTCAAAACACCAAATGTAAAATAGCCAATACAAACAAGGATTCCATGACACAGATCCCTGTTACTCACTTAAATCCAACTGAGCCTAAAGACTGGTGTGACACTTCCCAGAAGAGCAACTTAACCAGCTCTACCCTGACCATTCTAAAAAAGGCAGTGTTGGAATTGTTGTATAAAGGAAAGATCTCACAATTAATATAATGCCTTTCTGGGAGAGAGAAGCAGGACAGGTGACTTCCTAAAAGATGGTGAGAATAAACCCTGATGAGTAGAATCAATAGTTTCACCTTGCCATGCAATCTCTAGTGAGTTTTATCTCACCAGTATGCTATCCTTATTTGTAATCAGTGCTTTGTGTTACTCTGTGTGGTTTTTAGTCTAGTTTATCTAGTATTTTCTATCTATCTTCTGACAGATTTGACAAATGTATCAAGTCCTGCTTTAGGAGCTGTACTATCTGTTTTTTCAGCATCTACTCAAACAAAAAACCAACCCCAAACTATAAAACACAGAAGATGTAGGAAGAAATAAGCTAAAAACATTTATATAAAAGGTTGGTTGAGAGGTTAAAAGCTTCTCAAGCTGAAGCTCTATCAAGTTTCAAAGAAACCAGCATGTCACAGCTCAGGAGAAACAGTTCAAAGAGACTTGATCTCTATTCTAAATGCCATGACTGTTGGCTGCTCTAGATTTCCAGCAATTACATAACACAACAAATGGACTGAATGCATAAAAACCCCACCTTCAAATTTCTTGCCCATTTTTTATGTAAAGTTCGAAAAAGGCAACCATAATTTTAAACTGACCTCACAGATTATGCTACTCAGCATAATGCATTGCATTTGCCTCCCCTCCCCAGGTACCTACTTGTGACAGTATTATTTGAGGCAGTCAGTGCTGTGAGAGTATTTACATCCCAGAGGAATATCTGTCTGTCCAGCCCAGCAGATGCTACCAGCTCCTTATCTTTTGCATATGCTAAGGCTTTCACATAGTCCTACAAAGAAATAAATGTAACAATATGAATCAATGTTATCCTTTTGAAATCTACATCTTAATAATTACAAGAGTGGCAGTGAGCACACACAGTATTTACAGATAATGTTTTTCACCTTATGCGTCCTTAGTGTTGACATGCAAAATCCCTTATGTGCATTCCACACTTTAACAGTAGTATCTGAAGAAGCAGATATCACTAAATTGGAAAGAATAAAGACTAAATTTTAATGGCTTATATATTACTTTAGAGCATATTTGTACTACTCTAATTTGTTTTTCAAAAGAGATTAAAACAATCATTTAAATACACATATCAATTTTCATTAAAACAACTGCTTAAATTATTTACCAAAATTACAATATACATCACAAATTAATTTTAAATGCTACGAAAAGATAGAAAATAATTAAAGCAGCAGATAATTTACTTGTATACAGTTTCTGAATACTTCAGTTCTGAAACTTCTAAGTACTTACATGTTTTGCCATTGCAGCAGAGCACAATGTCATTTACCCAATCTGTGTGATGTTCCATAGATGCTATGTAAGGGTCTTGCTGCAAATTAAGAAAAAAGTAAGTTCATCACCAATGGAGAAGATTGTGACACATCAATATTTTCATCACATCCTATTTTCATAGTGTCTTCAACCTGCACATGGATCCAAAGTTTCCTAATGCAGAGTTGTTTGAAATTATTCTCCCAGAACCTTTTAGTGAGAACTACACAGTTATGTAAGATATCCCAGTATGAGCAGTAGCAAAAGGATTCTGTGATCACAGTAATTGGCAGCTGTTTAAAAACAGCATCATGTATAGCCCTGCAGGCCACTTACCAACAAAGTAACTTGAAAACAAAAATAGGTTTTGAGCCAGAAAGGCTCTCCTGACTGACCTTGTGCTGATTGACACTCCATATCCTTATGATGGAGTCCCGCCCTGCCGTGAAGAGTCTGTTTAATGCTGGGTCCAGCTGAAGAGCATTTACCCCGTTCCGGTTGTACTTCTCCACTTCATCTCTAATCACATAGGAAACCTAAAACACATTTGCACAAATCCAATTATGGCATTAAGATAGTGACATGGCCATAAAGCCTGAACATCTAAGTTTTTCTTTGTAAGGCCCTTCAGCAGAAAACATGACAAGTTTACAAGCATTGTCTGAGTTTTGAGAGTTACCAGCACCAAAGTCATTTGCCCCCAAAAGTAAGGAAGAGTCATAGAAAAAATTCAGCAGTGATAGAACAGTAGTCCAAAACATTATTTTAATCATTCCAACTTAAGCTTAGTTAGATCCAGAGAATCTTCAGTTCAATTCCCTGCTGTGTGCATATTCTGGGTGATCTTAGACAACACACCAAGTCTGTGTCTCACTTCCCAAGCAGGTTCCACAGTTTCTGTAGCTGTGATGCCAGCATTTCCCAGCCTCACAGAGGAGAGGATATGGTCTCCATGGCTTACAAAGCAGTGAAAGACTGCAGATAGAAATTCAATAGATGTCACTATTATTTTTAAACCTATTTTTTAAAAACTACCTACCTGACAATACAATAATAAACTTAAACTCTTAGTGCTCTGTCAGATAAACTATTCCATTAGTTTATTTCCTTCCATGTTTGACAGTGTGTAAAGGTTATTTAATGGATCTGTTCAGAAAAACTGAAGGGAAATTTCAGGAGACCCTGAAAGGCCACAGCAGTCTCCATTATTTGTGCTCAGTAAATACAATTCAAGACCCTGCAGTTTCTTCAGAGCTACTGCACTCACTTTCCTGATCCCTGGGTTTACACACTACTCTGAGGAAAGCCCTCAAGCTGAGGGAAAGGGAGGGGAAGGTATCAGTTCTGCACCTTCCCAGATTCTACAAAACAGAATCAGAACAAGATAAAATTTCATGCTTGGTATAATCAAACCTGCTCAAAGCAGGAATCCCCTGGATACACAAGCAACAGTGTTTTGAAAATGCTTACAAAGAATAGTCTTGGGCTAGAGATCTGAAAGCAATTTTTCACTTTAATAACTGTGTTAAAGTAGTATAAAGAAAATGTTTTCCAGATCAGATTTCAGTGATACAAAATATATCCAACAAATTAAGATGTTCAGTGGTCCTTGTCACAGAAGTAGTATTTGACAGCAGCTCAGATTCTGTACCATGAGAGCTGACAGGTCCATTTGGTAAATGTGGGAAACACCATCATATTATCCCACCCTCAGGCAGCACACCCAGAGCACTGATGCTTCCAGAAAACACATCCAGCACTATTCTCTGGCTGAGAAACAGCTGCAGCAGCTCTACAGACCAACACTGAAGGATCAAAATGAAGAGCCTCCTGAATCCATCTGCCACAACACTCTCCATTACCACTCCACAAGTCCTTCACTGTGCTTATGAATGTAGTGTGCATAATACATAACTGTATATGTACAATACACAGACATAATTGTTTTATGTCCCAATGCTCTTAAAGACCTTCTATCAGCCACTCTCAGCCCTTTTAGTATCACAGCTTTTCCTCCCAGCTTTAGATTGTGTCCTCATTTCCAATACTTTCAGCTTCTCTCACCCATCCCAGACTCATCCATAACATTCTCGCTATCCATGCTCAAGTTTCCACCTACACACAGCTGCAGAGATGCTGCTGAAAGAAGACACCATCAACCACGCAGAGTTATGTTGAAACACTTCAAGCACTTGAAGCATTATTTCTTTGTGAGATGCAGGGAGCAAGATGTATGTGCCACTCCTTACCTGGGCTTAATCATATCATGTCTGTATTGCTAAAAGACCCACACAGATTATGTGCACAAAATAATGTTTGAGTCAAACTCAAGGTTTAACATGATACAAACACAAGACAAATGGATGCCCATCAAATTCACACTGCTGTCAAACTCTTTATTTAAAGTCAATGAAAACAATCAGTTAAAAATACTAAATGTGAGCAGCTAAGACACAAACCTAGAGGTCAGTAGATCAAATAACATTAAATTTAGATTAGAGACAACAATATTTTCCTGACACAGTATCAGGCACAAGATAAGCAGGGCCCTTCACCTCTTGTATTCCCAATGCTAGCAGGATATTGTTTGAGAAATACTCAATTTTTAGGTTTGCTCCTCCTCTGTCAGTTACCTCCCATATTTGTTATATTTTCAGGTATAATTTAAGAACTCTTCATTCCACTCATAAGTTAGGTTGTCAAACTGTGTTAGTCACCTAAGCATGGTAATGCTGATGCTTTTTGCACATAATGATGTTACTCTTTTTAATTTAAAGGAGCTCAAGAAAAACACAACCATAAATATTTAAAAATGCAAAAAACTCCCAAATGATGGATTACTTTAGTAAACAAGGTACTTGGCATATATGATAAAAACTTTCACAGGACTTTGGAAATTGAGTCCTATTTCTACATTAATCTTGATAAAATTAGAGTCAGGTCAACCAAATGCTGTTTTTCCCTCACACAAAGACATGATCATGAACAACCATTTCTCATTACCACGAATACTGAAATATTAAAAGTTAATTAGCCCTCTATTGCCTTTAATGACATCCACCTATTTATTTAGTCAAACATCTCTTGGCAAGTATTGTTTTTATTTTAAAAGAATTGGGATAAAGAAAGAGTTCATATTGTTTTAGTGTTATTGCTCCCTGGCAGATCTGAGCTGGATCTCAGCAGAAGTTGAGCAGGAAACCCATCATCATCATCATCCTTCCTCCTCCCTGTGAGAAACTTGAGAAAATAACTCTGCTGCAACAACTGAATTAAACCAGATTAAAATCTAGTGTTACTTTTCTTTGGTGTAAATACAAGAGATCTTTGACATAAAAATATGGCAAAACAACGAAAAGAGCTTGATACAAAATCTCCCATCAGTGACTGCCACTGTGCACAGAATTCAACCACTTATTTTTGTCTCTCCTTATAGTTTTACAATGTTACTTACTGTCCACAGAAGGAATAGCATACTTGTCCTGATAAACAGTCTTAAAAATTGAAGGAGTAACAGTAAGAAAAAGAAATCCCTACTTTATTAGGTAATAATAACTTCCTCCATGTCATGGGGAAAAATTGTGATATATTTTTCAATCATAAAAGTAATTCTCATCCAAATTAAACAAGGACTTTTTTTTTCCTAATACTACAAGGACAAAAAGAAAATAAAAATGAGAGGAAATTATTCTGTGGTCAGCAAGTTGACAGGATACCACACCAACACTTCAAACAAACACTGCAATTTGAGCAGCTGGCAAAGGACAAGGCAAACCATTTGTCCTGAAAACAGTATGAACTGAAAAGGACTACAGCAAAAAATGGACTCTCCAACTCATTTTGGAGACCTAATGATATCCAAGTAACTGTCAGTTGTTGACACTGAAAATACTTAATAAATTTATTTGCTCATCCAAAATAAAAAACATTGAATGGGCCACTCCTGCTAACCAATCACTGAGTTTGAAATAAAAATCTTGTATAGTAACAAAACTAGACAAGACACAGAGCATGTGTGGCTGATATTTATTGCACACCACATGGAACCCTTTGGAAAGGGAAGCATAACACCAGAAGCATCCAGGCTTGTACTTAAATGCATTAATTCCATATTAACACAGAGAAAAATTAAGGGCTCCACAAAATTTGTTGAAAGGCTGTTGAAATGCATGAGGAACTTAAAATGCATCAATAAAAGCAATAGTGAGTTGACTAAAAGAGCTGAAACTTGTGTAAGAGTGGTGGACATATAGCCAAGTCCACAGAAACAAAACATTCACTAAAAAGAACACAGGAAGATTACTGATAATCCACATGTGGGTCTCCATTATGTTCTTATTGGGAGGAAAAAGATGAGAAAGTGCTTTTTTGCTTGGTTAGGTTTTTGAGTATCATTTAGCATAGAATTAAGAAGTATTAGTAGATTTAGTAAGTATAAAAAACAAATACAGAAACATTAAATATATTTTCAAGTCTGTATGGACACAAATATATCTAAACAACATAAATGCAGTAAAGCTCTGGTTGAGGAGAAACTGCTGTGGTAAAATTCACCTCTGCTCCTGAAGCACACAGATCTTGTGTGGAAACCCCCAGAAAGTGAGGGTTTCAAGATCTCAGTGGAACTTGTTCCACAAAGGACAGGCTGGAGCACCTCCCTGCCGTGCCCTCTCCATCAGAGCACAGAGCCAGGGGCAAACCACAGACACAATAATTGGGATATAGATCACCATGGCTGTACTGCCACCATTGGCTGGGAGGGGCAAATAAAATACGTGACATAATGAGTAAGAATCTTCCACAGCAGCAGTGCACAAACATCCACTCATTATAAAGGGTTTATGGAATTCAGGACCCTAAATGGAGCAGGACCAATCATTTTAATGACTACCTAAGAGCTCCAGAGATAAAGCTACTGCCAACAGATACATTTTGGCACACAAAGCCAAATTAATTTCTTGCAAGACTTACAAGTGTTTCCTGCAGGGAAAAGTATCAGCCGATGTGGGACCTTGTTACCCTTGTTACATTACATGCATTATAACAGACTTTATCTTCACAGATGGGTAAAATCTGCTTTTAAAACATGCCACCAAACCACGTGGAGGAAATAGTAACCAGCTGAGCTCTGAGAATACTCACTCCTTGTTTCTAAGTGAGCAATTAAAAAAAAAAAAAAGTATTTCTCAAAATCATGGGAAGGGTCCATGAGATAAGCAGCAGTGAAGCACCAGAGAAAAAAACCACAACATTGGTTTACTATCTTGGTGGAGCATATGTATCCTTAAAAATATGGCTTTTAATTAAGGAGACTATTTGAATTTTTATCCAGGCTTCAGAATGGAAGTAATGGGAGGCATTAAGAAGCTCATTTTATCCTTTTACAATGAAATCAACATACTGGCTATTTGTTTGCTTAAGTGTTATATACAAAATAAATATATTTGTAATTATAACTTTTAATAAAATATTTTTAATATATTTTTATAACGGTAATGTAAAATATATATATCACATCTAGTAAGCTAGAGTATTAGTGCACAAATATGACAAAATCAGTTCAAAAATATCACAATGGTTTGGGTCGGAAGGGACCTTAAAGTCCATCTCATTCAAACCACTACCACAGGCAGGGACACCTTCCACTAGACCAAGTTGCTCAAGCCCCCAACCAGCCTGGCCTTCAACATATCCAGGGATGGAGAACAAGATTTTCTTATTCTGTACAAGACTTACAGATAAAAAGTGCTTAAAATTCATGCAATCATATTATAAGGATGCTGATCCTTATATGGTAAAATTCTCATGTGTTCTCAACAGGTTCTGAGTGTGGGGGTAAATTTCTGGCACACCTCTGCATCATCATTCCCTTCCCAAATCACTCAACCTCACTCCTGCAGCCTTCAGAAAGGCAGGGCTAAGCTTCACAAACATCTGCCACTGGACACTTCAAATGCCTGACTCCCATTTAAAGAATTAAATGTCCTTCCTTTTTTCTATGCATAGAATTTGAGGACTAAAACACCCACTCTGATTAAACCATCAGAAACTACAATTACATGTAAAAGCACCCTAAACTGACTATTTTGGATGGCTTTGCTTACCAGCAGAACAGGTGCATCCAAGCTAATAATAGTTCTGATTTCCATAAACTTCAATGAGCTCTCCTGCCTGAGAGGTGTCTTTTGTAAAAGCCTCTTCTTCCAGCCTCATAGGTTTGGAAGAAATTTCTCCAATTCTGTCTCTCTCAAAAACTCTGTGTAGAAGCACCCTAAATGCTCAGCCTTTGGGAATTAAAATAAATAATGAGTGGTTTTATTTTTTAATTAGCAGCTGACAGATAAAATAGCCACTTATAACTCCTTTACTTGGACAAAGTCCTGTCACTAACCAAGCAGATGAAATACTAAAAGTCAAGAAAAAAAATCCAGTTTCAAGTCAAGATTTATAAATGTTTATCATTGAATGGTTTGGGCTGGAAGGGACCTTATTCCACTCTCATTCCACCCCCTGCAATGAGCAGGGACACCTTCCACTATCCCAGGTTGCTCCAAGCCCTGTCCAACCTGGTCTTGAACACTTCCAGGGCTGAGAAGCTTTTCTGGGAAATACCCAGATCTGGACCTAAACTTACAGTGCACTGCTAAGACACAGATCAGAGTAATGTACATCAAGTGTCATTAGTACACAAGGTGAAAAAATACCACACAGCACAATGAGAACAGACAAAACATCATAAACCAGCACAAAACTACCTGTAAAATCAAGCTTTTGAGCTAAGCAATGCTTGGAGAACAAAAGTAGTAGTAAAAAAAAAAAGAAATAGTGGGCTCTTTGACGCATGCTGCTGCCAGGGAAATACTACTTCATAAATAGGAGTGCATAAAATAAATAACAAGGTACAATAAAATCCCCCTCCTTAGGGGTATAACCTGCAAAAACTTGTTTATAGCACAGGCATTCTTTACATTTTAAAGTACGTCCAGTTTTTTTTTCTGGTAAGGTACAGGAATTCATTACATAGAATTGACAGAGTGCTTCTCTTAACCACAGAAAACACTAAATACATTTCCTCTGTGTGGTAAATTAGGTGTCCAAAAACCAAACCCACCTATGTTTTGAAAGCTCTTAATGCTATTTTCAAGCCTAATCAATATTTCATTTGATCATACCGGATAGGTACAGCTGAAACTGGCACTTGCCACTAGGCAGCTTTGCACAGTGATAAAGCAGTAAATCTTTTTCATAGCGAAACCTGTAAAAACATGTAAAGGGCTGGCAGAATCACCAACAAGAAGAAAAGCATTGAGAACCATAAAATAAAACCATTTAAATGACTTTTACTGCTAAAGAGTCTTGACTTTTTTAAACACATTTTGGCAATTCCATTCTCCACCAAGGCTTCAACAATTGATTTGTAGCTACACATGAGCTCACACCGTAGGGTTTAATTCTTTCCCAAGTGTGCTGAGAATGTCTACATTTCCTTCAACAAATGCTGCCTGGAGCTGGTAAGGAATACTTGTGAAATTTGAGAAGAAAAAACCCTGCTCCTTGTTCACGTGTGCAAAGGGACAGAGTGTTTTACAGAAAGTAAGCAGGAATAGGATGCGAAGCAGATCACAGAATCATCAAATGGTTTGGGTTGGAAAGGACATTGCTACCCCCTGCCCTGGGCAGGGACAGCTTTCTCTAGACCAGATCACTCAGAGCCCCGTCCAACCCGGCCTTGAAAAATTCCAGGGATGGATGGGGAGTCCGCAGCTTCACTAGGCACATTACTTCAGTGTCTCACCACTCTTGCAGTAAAGAACTTCCTACTATCTAATCTAAAGCTCCTCTGGCACCAAACACAGCCGAGACAGCCGTGGCAGGAATCTGCAGCTCCCTGGCTGCTGCGAATTCACATTACACCAAAGCAGGTCTGGGGACACTGTTCTGTCGGTCTCAACTTACCTCCCTCCGTGCTCTGCCGCTTTTGATCTGAGCTGCTTCAGCTCTGCCTCCTGCGGGCTGCAGAGCCCGACCCCGGCTCGGCTGCGAGCAGCAGCTCAACCCCCGCGGTGCCTCGGGCGGCCGCTCGCCCCCGCCACGGCGGCCACGGAGGCGGGGGAGCGACCCTGGGGGCGTGCGGCGCTGCCTCCCCGCACCGCAGCGCTGTTGCGGGAGAGTGGGGAGACTGCGCTGCCATAGAAACCCCCAAGGCCTAACACCCTGCAGCCGCTGGCGCGGCCCGCGAAGCTTCGAGCTCCCCTCGAGCCGTGCCGGCCCCGCCGCGCCCTCACCTGTACTTTCCGCCGCCCCGCCGTGTTCTGCCGGTGATGCGCCGCCATCTTGCATGTTGACACTGTGGCGTCATGTCCGACCGGAAGTGCCGGCCCCTCACCCGGCCCGCGCGAGGCTTTTATACGCTAGCGATGGGAGTGGGCGTGGCCAGGGGGCGTGCCCAATGGGGGCGTGGCCAGCGCTCCCGCCCTGACGCCGTGGCCGCCATGTTGCCGCCTCATGAGGCGCCGCCTCAGCCCGGCCCCAGGGCGGGCCAGGTTTGTCCCCTCCGCGGTCCCGCTGCTTTTGCTTTGTACCGCTCCACCTTCTGATGCTCCTGCGGTGTGTTTGTCCGGCTTTGCTTCGTCTCGAGTGGCGGCGAAAGGCTTGTGTTGGAATAAGGAAGGGCCCAATCGAATAAACAAAGTCAGCTGTTTCAGTAATCAGACGGTCTTTTATCAGTACTTTTGTACTTCATGAATAATAGTCAGAGATTTCCCTGTGTGAGATATTCTTGTCGATTAAGAAGTAGGGATGTTGTTTAGAGCATGGTGCTGATAACGTCAGGGTCGTGGGTTTGACCCCCATAATGGGGCATTCTCTTAAAAGTTATACTCAAACATCCTTCTGGGTCCCTTCCAACTCAGAACATTTTGTATCTCATTCTGTATCTTCTGGGTGAGGAGCTTTATGAAGTTATATGCAAGACTCTATTCCTGGCACACCATTTGTTAGACTGGTTACTTCTTTGTGGTAGATCAGTAAAAGTCCTAATAGTTCATCAGTGAAGAAAGAGTACTGTGAGAGATAAAATATCAGGAGTTAGGGATGAAATGATACATTCAGGTATTCCTGTTCTTCAGTGTTGGCTGCAAGGCTAAGAAGAAGATTAGGATATTTATTACTTCTGCTGATTTAAACTTTGTTTTGATACAGATCACTTTTTCTAGCAGTGCAGGACACAGTGTCTTCATCACAATTGCAGGTGGAGTGTGTGGTTCTGAAATGAGATCTGCCTTGGCCAAAGTCCTTCCTTATCTGCAGTGTTTCACGGAACCATGGAATGGTTTGGGTTGAAAAAGACCTTAAAGCTCACCAGTGCCATTCCCTGCCATCCCAGGTTGCTCCAAGCCCCATCCAACCTGACCTTGGACAATTCCAGTGATCCAGGTGCAGCCACAGCTTCTCTGGGCACCCTGTGCCAGGACCTCACAATCCTCACAGTGAAGAATTTATTCCTGATAACTGAACTAGAACACAGTATTTACAGGTTACATGAAGCAAATTTAAGACAAAGTTAATTCCTCAATGGTAATTTCTCTCCTTTAATCCAGCAGCAAGAGTTGTAGTTACAGACACATCACTTCCAGAGAGCCACTACAAAGACTGGTCTCATTGTACATTGTTATGTGAATGTATTTTTGTGGCAGATTTTGGACATGATGGAGTCACAAACTCTGGGTTCTTTTACTTGAATGCCTTGCTTATGCAGACGTAGAATAGGATATCTCAGGAGATTTTAGTCACACAAAACATTTAAATCATATTTTAGATCACCAAGTTTCACATCCCATAAAGCACAGCCTAAATACAGTGTTTTCAAACAGTTGCATCTGAGTCATGCCCATAAATTATATATAGCCTACAACGCTTTTGGTTTCAAGCTATGTAGAATCTCCCATGTCCTTTGGGTATTTTTTCCATGATAATCTGATCTTAAAATGCATGTATTTATATCTTGAATTTATGTAGCTATTATCCCAAGTAGAGAACCTATTACAGCTTTTCCTGGAGGATTAGTGAGGCCTTTTTTTATGCAAAACATTTTCTACTTGTAGTTGTATAATTATATCTTTTAAAAATGGTGTTGGGAGTGATGTCTTAAAACCAATTAGTTCATTTATCCCAAAACAGCATCAACTCCACTGATGTAATTCCTGGAGATATCTGTTTAGTCCCTAGTTGCAACAGATGGTAATTCCAATACCTTCATCTGCAACATATTCTATTGCTTCACTGTTCTCACTGCCAAAAAATTGTTTTCTTGTGCTTCATCTGAATTTTCTGAGCTGCAGTCTCAGCCTGTTACTTCTGGGTTCACTCCTAGTGGACATGAAGATGAGTTTGTTCCATATTTCTTAACTATTTGTCATGCTGTCATGTTTTCTCTATCTTCTCTCCACTGGACAAAATCATACTTCTCATCTCCAAATCATTCTTAGAGTGTATTTCTGAAATCATTAACATTTTAATTCTGTGACTATCAAGCCTTATGAGGGGGGATGCAGCAGCACACAGAGGAAACTGGGAAATTCCACAGCATTCTACAAGTCACTGTTATTAAGGAAATACAGTCTTTATACTCTTACTTACATTACTTACTCTTCATTACAACGTTTGTTTACTCAGTGCTTACTTTCAGGGCACTTCCATTCTTCTTTCTCTCCCTGTCTCAACATCCTGGCTTCATTCCTGAGATCTGTTTGGTTCTCCATCACTTCCTTTCTGACTCAGCTGCAGTTTGCTCACTGTAGTGTTCTCAGAAATTCAAAATCTAGCCTAATAAGATGAGATTTTAATGGAAATTGAAAAATAATCCTTAGACTCATATAAACATCATATTCTTTCTCTTCCAAAACCTAAAGCAAACAGCTAATGTTATAGATCAGATACTCATCTTACCACTTTTGTACTAGGAAATGACACAAACATGATGAAAGGCTCTAAGGTTTCCTGCATAACAAAGAAAACATTACTTGCCATGTTTTTTTAATGTAATATTGCCTTTAGTTCAGGTTTGATAAACACACATACAGAAACCAGGAAATTATCAAAAATATGATACTCATATTTTTAGCAGCCCTCAGTAAATGTGATCTTTGTTGGACCAAATAATCTCCAGAGATTTCTTCTAAGCACAATGGTTTTGTGATACAAAGGCATCATTGTATATTTTTTTTACCTTCAATTTAATGACCTGACAGGTTGAACAAGCACAATTATATATCTAATAGCAACCACATTATACTTAAAGTTCTTTGATGCACAAAAAAAAAAAACCCAACAAAAAAAAAGAAACACCATTTTTAAATTGCATAGAAATGTAAAAAGCAAATGTTCTCTGTCTATAAACAAAGTCAATTTCAAATCAACTGCACAAAAGATGCTGACTGCTCTAAAAGACACAATACTATCTTTATTAAATGAATAATCCTTTGGTGATTATGGATAATGAAGTGATAGGTGGGGTTTATGAATGAAGTTAGTATTTCATTTTGTCAAAGAATAACACAAAACTCATATCAGAATTTCATTACCTCTAAGACAAGACAAGAAATCACTTAAGTGTATGCAAGAAAATGATTGTGTTGTCAGAAGTCATCAGCTTCTTAATGGACTAATGTATAGTGAAATGTAGTCAGGTACTTTGCTCAGTATTTACTTACAGGGAAAACTTCATTTTGTCTCATTCCTTTCCAACCCAGAATCCAATAAATCTCCATACTTTGTGCATGACAGCATCTGAAACACTTCAACAATTATCATTAGCCTGAAGCCAGCATGCAACTAAACTGAACAAAACAAGCCTTCATTTTATATTTGAAACAAAATATAAGCACGTTTCAAATTTGTATTAGGAGATACCTTAAATCAGCCTTTTTGCACTGCTGTAAAAAAAAATGCTTCCCAATGTGAGTAACAATCAGGCTCACGACACTTGCTTGTAAATAAGTTTATGACACCTGATGAGATACATCCCAAAGCCCTGAGGGATTTGTCTGATGTAGGTGCCAACCCTCTCTCTAAGGTATTTGAAATGTTCTGGCAGTCAGGTGAAGTCCCAGGTAACTGGGAAAAGGGAAGCATTTTGTGTCCATCTTTAAAGAAGGTAGAAAGGAGGCTGCTGGAGCTCCCACCCTGTCAGCCTTCCCTCTGTGGCTGGGGACATCACAGGACAGATCCTCCTGGAAGCTGTAATGTGGCACACAGGGGTCAGGGAGGGGACTCGGAACAGCCAGCACGGCTTCTCCGAGGGCAAGTTCTGCCTGACCACCCAGTGGCTTTCTGTGATGGAGTGACCACATTTGTGGACAAGAGAAGGGCTCTGGATGTCATTTCTGTAAAGCCTTGACATGGTCCCCTACAACATCCTCCTCTCTGAACTGGAGAGAGATGGATTCAGGGGGTGGAGTGCTTGGTGAATAAGGAATTGTTGTGGTTTCACCCCATCCAAAGCCCCTCAGAGCCATTTGTTCATTTGCTCCCCCACCAGTGGGATCAGGGATAGAATCAGAAGGGTAAAAGCTGGAAAACTTGTGGGTTGAGTTAAAGACAGTCTAATAGAGAAAGCAAAAGCCATGCACACAAGCAAGGAAAACCAAAACATTAATTCCCTGCTTCCCCTTGGGCAGGTGTTCAGCCATCTCCAAGAGAGAGGGACCTCCATCATGTGGAACAGTGACTTGGAAAGACAAATGCTGATGTTCCCCCCTTCATCCTTCTTCCCTCCACTTTTTCCCAGGCATGGTCTGGAGTATCCCTTTGGTAAGTTTGGGTCACCTGTCCTGGCTGTGTCTCCTCCCAACCTCCCGTGCAGCTCCTGCCTCCTCTGCCAGTGTGGCAGTAGGAAAAGCAGGCTCTGTGTAATCCTTGCACAGCAATAACAAAAACACCTCCATATAGTTTTTTTACAAGTTGCATTCTTGACATGTTGAAGTTTAGACTTTAATCATACAGGGAGGTACAGTTGGAAATAGGTGTGAAACCAAATATCTCAACCTTTGCTAGGGTTCTTGGTGTTTCTCATTTCAAGGTTGTATTTGGAGGCCCATGCAATAAAAGGTGAGACTTCATGAACTGTGTTAACGAGACTGCATCAGAAATGCTGGAAGTCTTTCAGAGATTGTAACAGCAGTATTTTGCTCCTAGCATCTGACTCTGGAGAAATGTAAAATGCTTCAAAAATACTGTTTTTCAGAACACTAAGAAGAAACAGATGGAATAACTTGAACTTCAGACACTGAGATCATTTTCAGACTTCAGTGTACATTAGGTCATTAGGCAGAAAGCTACTTTGTGTAACAGTGCATTTAATGTGTACTTACCATAAAAGCTATTTCCTGCTGTTCTGTAAAGTCAATTAGCTATTTACCAAATACCAAATTTCATGTCTGTCGATTTCTTATTTCATTGTGCAGCATGAAAAAAGGGAAATGGCAATCATGCAAATTACTGTCTTGATAAATACAGCATATCTCTTACACTCTTGGATTCTTTCCTAAGAGAGATGGAGTTGCATATTTTGTTTATCTCACAGATAATTTGTAGATTTTGTATATTACTTTGTGTATTGTTTTGGTTTTACTGTATAATATTTTGTTATTCTCTGTTCCAAGTGTAACAAAGCAGATGTATTTCTGCATTTCCCCACCCTTTTTTTTTCTTTTTTTTTTTCTTGAATTCCCCTATTACTTTTGTTCTTGTTCTGGGGTTATGATATTTTATAAGACATTCCTGGAATCTTGTCTGCATCTTGAAATTAGTCAACCTCAAAATTAAGGGGAATCCTGAGGCTTCTGGCCAGCAGCTGAATTAGTTCAGCCCACCAAGGATGCATTTGAGTTTGCATTGTAATAAATGTGTGTGCATTACTTAGAGATGACTCTTAATGTGATATTCCAGAGGTTATACTGCTTCCCAAATTGTGGGCACTGCACTCCCTGTATGCCAGTTTAAAGACAGGAAGGAGAATTGCAATTTTTCTGAAGTTGCAGTTGGAATAAACAGAAAACTCTCCATATAATTTTCATTGAAAGTGTCTCCAATGCAAATCCTTGAATTACCAGGGAGTTTAAAATTTTATTGCTGAGAAGTGAAGTACCTTTTTAACATGAATTTGTAAGAAATATAATTTATGAGCTGTTAGGATCAGAGTTAGCAGCTGTTACACTGCTCAAGATCTGTGTTATAATGAATTATTGCCCTACAAAATTCTGCTGTGAATTCCTTGTGTACATAAAGCAAGGCAGGAATGCAAAATCAAAGGTCTGCTGATACTATCAGACAATAATGCTTTTGAGTATTTGAGAAGGCCACAAGTGCTCACAAGTTGTTTCAGTAGAAAATAATCCATCCTGTTAAATACTGGTGCCATTTTACTGGTCTACATTTGACTACTTTTAACTTCAACTTGAAGAGCCATCCATTATCAAAGGTCTCATTCATCTGCAAGTCTTTATGATTTTCTGTTGGGAAATTCTGTCTGTCATGCAATTACTTGTTCAGGTTTGCAACATTTAAACAGTTCCTCCTCATTAATGGAACTTTCTGATTTTTACCTCTAAAGTTACTTGGAAAACTTTTTCCTTGCATATTGTAAGAAGGCAAAAATAACATCTGATTTTTGTCAATAAAAGCTTTTTGCTGTGATTATGATTTGTATTTATTTTCATTATGTCCAGAAGAGACAACCTCTATTCCTATGGTGCAGCTATCTTTAACAAAACTCAAAATCTCCCTGTGCTCCCTCTGACATGATTTCCATTCCCTGCTCTCCAGAGTCTGAGATTTTGCTTTCAGGAGAGTATTTTTGTGTCTGTGTTCATACTTTGCTGTTATGTGCACAGCTGAATTTTCTGTGCTTTGTGGGGTTTTCTGAGTGAAAAGTGATTTGCATTTGCTGATTCTAATGGAGGATCATTGGCATCGCTGTGTTTGTCTCAGACTCACTTGTGGTTGGTGCTGGCTAATGGACAGTGAACCATAACCATAACCTCTGTAATTAACAGTCATGATTTGTCTCTTTGAGAATCTTGACCTAAATTAAAACTCTCAAAAAGACACTTTATATCAAATTCAATGGCATTTTTTTGTCAGTGGATGACATGATCTAGTTATGGATTGTATGATTTTGTTTTGCAGGAGCTATTTCTTGAAAATATGAAATATCTTTCCAGACTCAAGCAATTTTCCTTCCAACTGTTGTGGCTAAAGTTACTGGATGTTTTTAGCCTACAAGTAAAGTGGTGTTGATTTTTATATCAAATTTTTGATAAATGCATTTATTTTTTCTCTGTAAATCACTTCTTTCCTCAAACTTTCTGTGCTTATATGAATCATACAAAGAGAACGTTGGAGAGCTCAGTACTCAAATTTCAGGATTAGATTTACAGATACATCAACTGATGGCAATGACTTGTTTTTTTGAAATTCTTGTTCCATTCCCTCTTGTATCCATCTGGTATCTTGTGTCCAGCTTATAATTTTAGCCAGTTTGAGACCCAGTCTTAATAATACAGATGCATCTTGGAGGGTAATGTAGTGAGAAAGAGATTTTTGATGATCTCAGTCATTTCAGGTGTCCCACATCAGGGGTTCCTGGTCGGTGAGTTATTGAGGGGAAGTCTCAGACAGGAAAAGGAGGTAAACCATACTGAATTTGTTAGGATCTTAAATAACTGTCCCATTCCTAAAAATGAGAAAAATAGGAAGAGAGACCTTGCCTGAACCCTTCTCCCTCTGAAACAGGGGCACAGGTGGTGTGTTGGGTGTCCCATTGAACAGGAGACACATTTCTGGGATTGTACCATGGAACATTTCTCAGTAGGTGGAAGCTAGTGGAGGAGGTGGCTGGATGGAATCTGAGGATAAGAGGGTCACACAGTGTACATGAATTGTTAGATGCCTCGATATCTTTCATGACTGCATTTCTGATCCATAATTTAAAGTCGCAACTGATGTTTAAAGTTATGGCACAGTTACAAGATACATTTAATTATGCAAAAATCTGGTTTTTTCAGCTCTTGACATCTGTACACTCTTAGTCATTAAACTAATGGTGGTGTGCTAATGCTACCAACAAGAAATATTTGTCTTGTGTTCTGGCAATAAAAAGGAAAAAGAAAAGTACTGTACTTTGCAGTTAATGGAGGAAACAGATCCACGTCAAGAGCATGGTGAATAAATTAACAGTAATTTCTGTAATGAATTTAATTTTAGTAATTTATATAATGAACATTATCTTTTTGTTGTTAAACATCAGCTTTTTTATTTCCCTCCTCCTATTTACACGGGAATAATGAATGAAAAAGGGAAGAAGACAGTGTTGTTACTCTCAGGCTGGTTTTCTGCCCTCTCCCCACTGTAAGAAACTGCCTTCCTAATGGCAGAAAGGAAATTTTCCACTGTAGCACAAGTAATTGTCTAAGTGTTTTGTGGTTAGCTGCAAGTCCTGAACTGCTGAAGATAATAAAAACTTATTCTCTGAGCTCTTGCTTTTTGGATTTTAAACATTACAGTGTGCAGTAGGAGTGCAATTCTTTTTGCTGTGTTGAGGTCTGTGTTTATCCCCTGTGCCCAATTTTCCACAGGGACAGATGGATGGAGAAGATACAGCAGAATAAATATGTGCAGGTAGGGATCTTTATTTCATTTAGTGGTATTATCTAGTACAGCATTGTAAATGTAGCAGTTGTAGTGCCTTTATAGAGTGATGCTTGAGTGATCTTTAAAATTCTGCTCTCCTAATTGAACTTGTCTTGAGAACATAATCTTGCTTTCTAGAAAAATAACTTACACTGGAACTTAAAATGTCCTGTTGCTGCTTGCACCACCAGAACACTTAGAGTTTTATTTCTTTTAAAACCATCTGCAGTTGTATCTATGCAGAAATATGTTTAATCACTGTTTCTTTGTGTGCATTAGTGCTGTCAGGCTTTTAAGGACAGTGTAGTTCCTTCAGTAGAATTCTTCTAGAAAAACCCAGAGTAACTCTCTTATCATCAGGAAGGATGATAAGAAAGATTTATGTTCTACTTAATAAAGAAAAGAAATTTCAAACAGTAATGGGTTCTGTTGATGTAATTAAGAGAAATAGCTGTACTTAGCATTAGGGCTCCCCATGAATGTGGGTGTGTGTTAGTGTCCAACACCTGTTGCTAGCAGGCTTTATAATTCACTTTTTTAAAAAAAATAAATATAAGTAATTTCAGATATGAGGATAAATGCTGTTATTTTCATTTTGCTCAAACAAGGTTTGTATGTTTAATGGAGGTTATGGCATGTGCTATTGAATTTATTTTGTTCTCTGGTCTGATGTATAACAGATAGCATATTTGAATTTCAGATTTTGTCTCTAAAAGATATAATGAACATACGTCAGATCCTGGGAATAATAAAAAGCGGAAATTAACAAATGAAAAAATAGTAATATATACTCTAATTTCTAACTAAAAGCCTTTAATGAAAGGAAAATTTTGTGCCAATATTTAATGCATGTCAGCATGGTTAAAAGCTTGGAATGAAATATGAAATATGAAACCTTTTTCTTTCTTACTATTGTACACCTTTATTTGCAATTGAACAAAAATCCATCTTTGCTTTTAATAAATGTAGCTATGATTTCAGCAGAAAGAAAATAATTGATTAATATTTAGGGAATTATTCTTCAAAAGTATCACCCAAGTACTTTTCCCTTTCTTACAGTGCTTTCAGTGAGAGCACAAAATTTCATTTACTGTTTTCAGAAAAGCAACCAAGCTCCTCCCTCCATCCCTCCCACAGGCATCCCGCTACAAAGAAAACTTTCTGCATGGGAGCTGGCTCAGGAGAAATGATGTTGTTGGGAATGGAAAGGTGAAGGTGAGAAAACCAAGACTTTCTGTCTCCTTGGAGATAACAGTCAGCCAACATTACCTTGAGAAATCAGTGTGAAGCCTTTTTCATTTTGAAGGGGATATTGTAAGTATTTAGTTTTTGCTAAATATTTGTATACTATGAGAAAACTCACTTGCTGATTATCTTAATTTGATCAAAATTTTGGGGATATATGTATAAAAGTGTGTGTGTGTCTTTATATAAATAAAATATGTGCAGACATGTTTCAAAGTATTAGATGTGGTTTTATTTTAGGTACAGGGAACATCTATGTAAGAAAATCTGTCATTAATGTAAGAACACTACATTGCTATAAACATGTAGCTCTTCCTATAATTTACATGTGTCAGCAAAACATTTTACTGAGCATTGATATATTTATCATATTAATTACTATTATTTCTTTTCCTATTAATTATTATTATATTAATTACTGTCTTCTGTGTCTTGTTGTATCACCTCATGCAGAGTATTCCTCAAATTTTCTTTAGTACTATCTAATCTAAGTTACACTGAACTTGACATACTAAAATTTCTTTACCTATACAAGTCTGGAAAGTTTTTCTCACAAAAATACTGGTGAGTGATTTTTTTTCAGGATGTTTAAATAATGCACAGTCTAGACCATTACATAGACTTCTGATTTTGGAAGTAAAGAGTGAGTATATTATATTAATTATATATTATAATATTATATCATATATCATATATCATATATCATATATCATATATCATATGTCATATATCTTATGTCATATGTCATATGTCATATGTCATATAATATCATTAAATAATTTCATATTGATATTGTGAATAAATGTCTATTACCTGTGTTAAAAATCAAACCAAACAACACCAAAAAAAACCAGATGGTAGATATTTATCCAACTAATCCAAACACAAACTTTTCCTTAAGATGGGGTGATGAGTGAGAAGTGGAGAGTGGGGGACAAAGTGCTGGGTGGAAGAAATGGCCTTGTATTTTAGAAACAGCAGGAGTCCTCTAAAGTCCAAGCTGGATTTTACTAAGGACTAAAATCTGTTAGATTATTCACCATCACTTACAGTTAAACAGAAGAAAATGGTGATCAGCAACAGAACTTTTTTTCTGCTTATTGGAACTGAGTAGGTGATAGCAGGAGCTTTTGATAAGATACAGAACAGAGAACAGGGAGTTTCTGTCCTGTTTCATAAGGTGTTGCTTTGAGCTGCTTTTTCACTTTTTTTTTTCTAATTTCATGTGAAGAGGTGAACACATCTTTATTCTTTATTCCCGTGGGAAAGACTATACTAAATGCACACTAAAACCAAACTAGCAGTTACTTTATCCTTTATTTTTTTTCTAGATCCAGGTGCTCATAGGAAATATTCATTGGGTGGTCCTTGACAAGGGAGTTGATAGAAGTAATTTGGCACTCAGAATTGGTTATAATCCATGCTAAAATTAGATTGAAATACAAATAAGGACATTTTTTATATTTATGTTCCTACTAATTTTCCTATTTTGAGAAACATCTCATAAATGCCCCTTACTGACTTTGATAGCATTTTACTGAGCAGTTTTATCAGTTTCAATCCTACTTTTGTGGATTCTGGTCAATAGTTTAATGGCTATTACCTCGCTGCATTTAAAAAAAAACTCTGTGCTTTTAGGGAGCTGAAAAAAGTCCTGAAATTCATACAAGTGGAGCCAAATCAAGGAGTTGTATATAAGGCTTGAATTTGTATTTTGCTTTTCAATCTAAAATTCTAAATTTTTTAGTTATCATCTCTAGCAATTAGTCATTACCCCAGCAAGAATTTTGTAATTCATGTCTCTGAAACATTGTATTAATAGGCTAATTTTTGACACTGATTTGCTATTCTAGAAAATTGTCCAAAAACCCTTGTCTTAAGAAATTTTAGAGAAATTTTAGTAGTAAATTTTACTTTCCAGTGTCTGTTTCACTTAATAACACTTTGTTCATCCCTTTCTAGTCCCTTGCAGGTCATTTGTTCAGTAAATTTCATCAGTTTATCTGGAATTCCTTGGATTTTGACATAAAAATATTATGTGTCACTTTTGCAGTACCCTTAAGCCATGAAGACTAACCTCAAACAATGCCTAGCTTTGTACACTGAAAGCAATTCCTCTCAAGAGGAAACAAGAAATTTCCACTTTAATTTGAAAGAAAAAGTTGAATTTGGAGGTTTGCTTATGCATCCCTGATCCTGTAGAAAGTGGTACATTGGTAACTGAAGGTACCAGTGCATTTGTATCTGTTATTCATGGACTGATCTCTACTACAGGACCAGAGATATCAAAACCTGTTGTAGGATTTTCAACTCTTAATTTAGTTTAAATGCAAATTTCTTTCATTTGCTATACTGGAAATTAGCAGATTTAACTGAACTGTAGTCTTGCATCTGCCTCAGCAGCATATTGACATAATGACCTACAAGTTCTTTGTGTTAATTTGTAGTCATACACCCAAGTTTCTTCTCTAGTTTCTAGAATAAATCTCATGTTTAAGCTACTACTAAAAAAACTTTTTCTGCATCTTCACTCCCAGAATTGGTTACTGGGGAAACTTTTGTGACCCATGCAAAAATTGAAATTATTTCTCAGAATAATACTTTACCTTAGTGTCTTGCCTTAAAAACTCAACCGATTCAGCAGTATATGGTGAGGCGGCTGAGTTTAGCTGAGCTTCAGGAATTCCATGTAGTCATTCTCTCTTTTTAATATCATTTTACTCCTTTGTATTGGAAGGATTTTTCAGTCACATCTTTTTAGCTTCCTTTTTTCTAACCCGAGTCACAATCTATAAATACTTGGTAGTTAATCAAGGACCAAGTCTGTTGTTCCATGTGAGCACAAGTACATTTCTGGTACAGATCTGCTGAAGAAATCCTCTCATAAATGTCCATCAATGTTTGTCTAATTATTACTTCTGGTCACACTTGCTGAAAGGAATGTGTTGCATCTTTTTGCTCTTCATCAATGCTTTTGTCTCATTATTTTATTTTATTTTATTTTATTTTATTTTATTTTATTTTATTTTATTTTATTTTATTTTATTTTATTTTGCTCTGAAATCCTTAATACTAAAATGGTGTTTGTATTTGCTAAAACCATTTTCTTTTCTTCATTTATTTAAATTGATGTAGCTCCCTAAAAGTTGAGTTTCTCTGTTTTCCTTAAAACCTCTTTGAAGATAAAATTGATCTTCTTAGAATTATTAATTTCTTTTTAAAAAAATAACATCTTGGTTTTCAATTTATCTATTGAGCTTTCAATTAGAAATGGGTGTGTGTGGTTTGGCAAAGTAACAGTTATTTGGTTATATACTTCCATTACAAAATTTACCATTACCATGGTAAATCCTGATCTCTGAGTTGCAGTTCCTGATCAGCCCTTAACATGCTTGGCAAGTCCCAGAGGAAGAAAAAAAAAATCCCCCCAAGTCCCACAGACCTCATCAAAATCATTGCACAACCATTTTTGATTGCACATTTTTTAAAACATATCTGCATCTAAAGAGGAGAGCTGTAAGTGCAAGAGAGTATTGATTCTCTAACATGGTCCACATGTGAGCTCATGAGAAGTAGCGGCACAGCTGGACCTCAGCAATCAAAAATGCAGCGTGTTTTAAAGACTTGGCAGTGACCAAAAGTGTTTATTAAGTGGAAGTAATCAGTTTTGATGTGAGTCACAAAGGACAAATCATTCTGTAATGGGTCAAAATTTTCTTCATCTTCTGCGGATGGGAACTGGTGTCATGTAAATTGCTGTCATCTACAGTAGTGTGGTAAATTTGGGCATTAATAATTGAATACTTACAGTGGTTTGCCTTGTCACCTCAGTGCTTCTCATTGCCACCCTTTCCCTTTGTCAGGGATTTAAGCCTCAAGCAGAATAATTGAAAATGCAACTGGACAAAGCTTTGAGCCGAATTCAGTGTTGGCCTTACTCTGATGAGAAAGGAGGGGATGGATCTGATGATTCTTAGAAGTGGGACATGTGGAACTAAATTCTGCTTTTGGGAAGTACAGAGAAGTGGTAACTGAGATGCAAGGCTGCTAATACTTTAACCTACAGTGAGAAACAGTTAGATAATTGTCAGAGTTGTGACAGAGATGTGATTTTGACACTTCCAAGCTGGAAAGACAAAGGAAAAAGTATCTCTTCTGTAACCTGAATTGCACAGGGTAGATCCAGATTAAGTAGTTGATCTTGGTCTGTTTTTCATTACTCATTCTTCTAAATCAATGTACTTCTAGTTGGTTTTGCTTTATTTCCTGGGTGCCTCAAACACAGCAGGACCAGCTGGTCAGAGGAGGTGATTGTCTTGCTGTGTCCAGTGCTGGTGTGGCCTCATCTGGAGCACTGTGGACAGGTCTGGGCCCTGCAACTTGGGAAGAATGAGAAGGTCCTTGAGTGTATCCAGAGGAGGGCACCAAAGCTGGTGAAAGGGCAGGAAAGAATGCCCTGAGAGGAGCTGCTGAGGGCTTTGGGCTTGTCTTCTTTGGGGAAAAGGAGGCTGAGGGGTGTCCTCATGGCTCTCTAAAGATTCCTGAGGAGGGGAGGTAGAGAATAAGCTCTTCTCCCTGGGATCCAGTGACAGGACATATGGGAATGGTCCAAAGCCACACTGCAGGGGATTTATATTGGACACGTGGAAGCATTTCTTTGCCAAAAGGTGGTCAAACACTGGAACAGGCTTTCTAGATGGATGGTTGATGCCCCTGGCTTGTCAGTGTTTAAAAGGCACTTGGGCACTGTCCAAGGGCTCACAGTGGTCAGTCCTTAACTGGTCAGGCAGATGGGCTGGATGGTCATTATAGATTCTTTTTAATTGAAATACTCTACTCATATTCTACTCTATTCTATTCTATTTTATTCTATTTTGACATGGAGTTTCAGAGAAATAAAACATAATTTATCTAATATTATGTTATTTCTGATATTTTCTAATTGTCAAGAGCTTTCTTTCTCAAGTTACCTCTAGTGCTGGAAACAAACACTAAGAAGAGAAAAATGGATCCCTCATTTTGGGCATCAGAAACTAACAGATTTCGACGATTCACCCCTGAGTCCCTGGCAGCAATTGAGGAAAGAATTGCCAACAAAAAAAAGGAACAAGTCAATGTTAAAGGAAAGAATAAGGAGCAAGGAGTTGAAGAAAAGCGTAGTCCTCAACTTGACCTGAAAACCTGCAAAAAGTTGCCATCTCTGTATGGGGACATTCCTGCAGAGCTGGTTGGGGAACCCCTGGAGGATTTTGATCCATACTACAGTGATCACAAGGTTAAAACTACCCAAAGCATTTTTTTATTATTATTTTTGCCTGCTGAAATCTTAAGGGATAGTAAAAGCTCTATTCAGGAGTGGCTGGGGTTTGATTGTTCTATAGACAGACCTTTGAACGTTACTGATAACTTCTAGGGGGAGTTCTAAGGTACATTATGGAATGAAGAAGTATTTTAAGTTCCAGTCAAGAATCAAAATTAATTATGAAAACATGGCATGTGATTGGTACATTTAATAGTAAATATGTTCTGGGATTAATGATGCTTTGTTTTCCAGAGCAATTTCTCTGATGCCTGTGGGGCTGAGCTCCCTGTTGTATAAACAGTGCCTGTCCAACAATCAGTCACGCTGGAATTGCAGATGCTTTCATTGAGTTACAAACACTGTACAAATGGAGACACATTTGAGATATTTCCATTACTTGGTGTAGCAAACCCATGTATTTTTAAATACTTAAATTAAATTACTACTGTCAAGGAAGACTCGATCTGAAGACCAGAAGGTTCCAACCAGTCCTAGTTGCTGTTTTAATGTATGCCAGCAAGGTAGTGGAGTGTAAAAATTTTATCAGAGAACATACTTTAGACTTTGGTCTTCCAGATAGATTTATCTCAAAGTAATTAAAGTGATCCTATTGATGAGGAGGAACTAAGGCTGATTGAGTTGAGAAACTGTGTTTTTCATTCCAGAGATTTAATTTCTACTATATGGCAAAAGTACTGAGCTACATGGATCTTAAGGTAGCTTAGAGGGAATTTGCAGTGTTATGTGACAATACAGAGATATATTAAAATTTTTGCTTTGACCATCTAGGATTTTGGCAGTGCTACACAATGTGTACCTTGTAAATAATCTCTTGTAGCCTATAAATCTGTCCAAGAGTAAGATATTAAGACCATTGTTACAGTCCTAGAGTAGTAATGTAATTACTTAAGATTACTTGCTCTTCATATTCATTCCCATTACGACTTCTTCCTCTCAGGCAATAATGAACTTCTGCAGGGCTGCTGTCTTTCCTTCAAAATGTGTATAACCAGGTCACAGCTCCAAGCAGGAATAAAGAAAAGCTTTATTCCTACCTGTAGTTAGATATAGCTCTAGATGCAGACTTGAAAAACTGAACATATAATTTTTGCAGAAATTTTAAATTCATTTAAATGTTTCATATATATGAATCCTTTTTTTTTATAGACTTTTATGGTGATAAGTAAAAGGAGGACTATTTTCCGGTTTACTGCCGCACCTGCCTTGTTTATATTTGGTCCTTTTAATCCAGTCAGAAAAACAGCAATTAAAATTCTGATACATTCATATCCTTTCATTGGTTTCCCTGATTTTAATCTTAAAATATTCTGTGCCATTTCATGTCATTCTGTTCCTCTGTTTCTGCTTTTTCTACTTTTATTTGGAATTATTAGTGGAAATAGGTCTTTTTAGGTGAAAATATCTGAACATGTCAAACATGTTATGTCCCACTAGTGTCCTAACTTCCAAAACTGTCTCCACATGCAAATAATTCATTTTTATATTTAAAACATGTATTTTACCCAGCTGAAAAGGTTTGGTCTTGGTGGGGGATTCTTGGGATGGTCCTGTGTAAGGATGGGAATTGGATTTCAGTGATCCTTGTGGGTCCCTTCCAACTCAGGATAATTGGTGATTCTGTTATAAGTTTCTTTGGAAAACACATGAAAAGTTCTGAGCATATTCAAATGAAAAATAATTATTTGAATGCTTGTGTGGTTTTTGTGTGTGGAAATCAGCAACTTGCATGAGCTTCATTGTTTATAATGTAGCATTTTTTTCCTTAACTTACTATTCACATTTTTCCTTTGCATTATTACATGTACTGTGCTACTCAATTGTTTGGCTATGACTATCCCCCAGCTTCTTTCAGAAGTCTTCTGGCCTGAGTAAGTACCTCAATGACCACTATTTTGCCAAGGATGCTAACCTGCAGGACTGAAAAATTGAAATAACGCGGTGATCTAATTCTGGGGCTTGAAAATTCTCAGATAGACCTCTGAGTTAGGCTGAGGATTGTTATTATAACTCACAATCTTTTGTGGAGCTCCAGTGCCTTTTAGAGGCTCTCACCATATGCCCTTTTTTCCCTGTGTTGCTTAATTTTGCCATCTGGTGTAACAGAGGTGGTTGACCCATTTTTCCTTTTGAGGATTAAATCTTTTTGAGAGATTGTGCAGCAGAATTTGAACTTAATATCTCTCATTTTACAGCAATAACCTGGATGTCTGTTATAGTTGCATCATACAAAAGCTATAAAGGAATAAATATTCATTCTGTTCTTTCCTCTGTTTCCTGGTGACTCTTCCACTAGCAAGCCATTTATTGGTCATGTTTTGCTTCCTTTTGTACTTGTGCACTGTATCCAGTGTAACTTGAATTAATATTATAGAGTTAAGGCTGGAAAATGTGCCTGGAGCCTCAGAAGTTCTGTAATTTTAATTCCTTTCATTTTGGGGTAAACATGGTGATAACTTAATTTTCTGTAGGATTTCATTCACTTATAGTGTATTTGTCAGAATAAATATATAAAGTGTGCAAACTTTACAGGCTGAAATAAATCTTTGTTGTTATTGTTCTGCCAAAATGGTGAGGCTTTGAAATTTTCCAGCCTGCTTTAGAACATAAACACAGTCTTAAAAATGCTTCCTAAGGAAATGTGAGCTATTCTTCATCCATCAATAGTATCATGTGCTTATGTGAAGGTTTGTGTTTGTAGATTTACATGGAAAATTTACTAAAATTCAAGAAGATATCTTGTCCCCATGATGCTTCTTAAAGTTATGTAACCTGTCCTATTTTGCTTCACATTTTCTACCTTCATCTCCAAGCAGGGACTAAATCAGAGACAAGATAGAAATGTGCCTGAATGTGTATCCGTTTCTTTAATATTTTTATTTCTATAACTTTAATATACACTTTCCTCCTCAGACATGTTTTCACTGCCATATATACTACTGAAATATTGATTAAAATAGTAGCAAGAGGATTTGTTTGTAATGAATTTACTTTTCTTCGAGATCCATGGAACTGCTTGGATTTTTCTATTATTATTGTAATGTAAGTAAAATTCAGTTTTCTTTTACACTCAGGGGACAAAAACACAGGGAAAATACTGTTTGGTGTTGCTGAAATTCTTTACAGTTGTTGGCATCCTCCCTTCTAAACAGTGCTTGAATCACAATTTGCATGTCTGCAATGAAAATAACAGACTTTAAAGTAAGACCTAAACAAGAAGCTTAGAACTGTATGATTATTCTCAATTTAGTCTATATTTGAATTTTGTCAGGAGGTAATTGCATAAACAGCCCAAACCAAGCCAGCCTCTTGATGTTGCCTCAGATGAAACTCATTTGAGAAGGGTCCAAAATGGGTCACAAAGTGTTGAATGACTTGGTGGTAAATAACAGATGAAATCCCAGTGTCAAGTGATGCTCAAGGAAGAGCACACCTTGCTTTACATACAAATTCATGGGCTCTGAAATAGCCTTCACTTGTTGGGAAGATGATGTTGGAGTTTAAACAGACAGATTTGTAAAAACACCACTCCAGCATGCAGTCATGGTCAGAGAAAGAGGTAGAAAATGAAGACATCGTGGGTAAGAAGTAAATGAGCAGAACACACATTATTTCTTTCTGTACCCTGTATTTTAATTTAGGACTTTGTGTAGTTTTGTTCCTCACATACCAACAGATGTCAGAATTAAAAAAGAT
Organism: Parus major; assembly: GCF_001522545.3. Classification (NCBI taxonomy): domain Eukaryota; kingdom Metazoa; phylum Chordata; class Aves; order Passeriformes; family Paridae; genus Parus; species Parus major. The sequence continues at coordinate 4,858,107 of NC_031769.1, forward strand.
ACAGTGAATATATATATCTGTAATTCCACATACCAAAAGACTAAATAGAGTAAAAGTCACATGAAAAAACAATTGCAGAGCAGGAACTCAATTGGGGTATTCAGCACAGAGACAAGAAGAGAATAAATAGTATTTTTTTCCTACAAGCAGAGCTAAAGGCAGCAAATGAAGTTGTCATGTGGCAGAATAAAAAAGAAGGGAGTAGTTTGTAACACTACATGTAGATTTTTTCTCATTTGTAAATAATAGGTTATATCTACACAGGTGACATCACACACATCTATATGTATATGAACAATTATTCTTATGGGTAATAATAGACTGCTAAGGAGCTTGAATATTGTTGATCATCAGCATTTATCACTAGATAGTTACTGATAGTTACAACTATCACAAGACAGTCCAACAGCTGCATGAAAAATTTAATTTATGGTCCTTTTTCCCTACCTGCACCCCTAATTAATTACTGTTCAACTTCACAATACAGTACCTCCACATGTTTTTTTCCATATCTTACAGTAGAAAGAAAAAGAAAACTATTTAGAAATTAGCTCAACTGCTAACTCAAGTGTAATTATTGCTTAAGGTACTTGATAATTATTCAATCTTACAGACTAGGCAAAGCCAATGTACTCTGATCTGCTGATGACAAAGTCATGCTTTGAGGGGGAGGTTGCCTTTCCAACCATTGTTGTCTCAGATTTTGTTATTGAGATATATTTTTTAAGGAATTCTGTTACCAGTTATGACCTTGTCATGAGATGAGTCACAATTCATGTCCTTTCTGACATGAAAGAAGAAAATTTGGGGTAACCTGTTAAAGTGCTGCATAGACTATGTAATGCTTTAAAACACTGCTTTGATGACACTTTCTAATTGTTGAAATATTAAAATTGAAACAAGTTGCAATACTCAAGTTCTCATTGACTGTTAAAGGTTAGAAAGACCCATGTGGTACAGAATAAACACATTATAAATCTACTCTTGCTCAATTTCCTTCTCCTGAAGTGTGTATTTGTATTGAGGTAGCTGCAACATGTACTTTCATGAGTGGAGCCTCAGTGTAAGAGTGTGGTTATGACATTGCCAGTTTTATATTTTTTTCTATATATTATTTTTATATATTATTTTTATTAATATTTATTTATTTGACATTTTGATGGATAAACTCTTCCAAAGTTAAAGCATCTAAATCAACACTAAGTAGGAGCTTACTGTATTTCTTTTCAGAGGCACTGCTCCAAAGCCCCATTACTTTATATCCATGCCTAGAAATGGACTTAGATTCCTAATTTTAGGCATGTATCTTAGGACATAGTTGACCTGTTTATTTTCTGAAGTCTATTCATTACTACTTGCTCCATCAGCAAATGCTTTGAAAAGCTCCATCTTTGTCATTCAGTTGAGTGTGGGTTAATTTTTCAGGTACATTACTATATTTCACAATGTTGGCAATGTTTCAGTTCTTCGAACTTTCAGAGTACTGAGGACTTTGAAAGCGATTTCAGTAATACCAGGTAAGGAACAACACATCTTACTGATTTTCTCCCTGCTTCACCAGAATATAAATTCTAATTCCACTCCTGTTCTTGTCTTCCAGTTCTCTGGTCACTTTTTGTGACCCCAAGGAATCCCAAGGTGTGACTGTTTTGCATTCTCAGCAGTACCCTAACACAATTTTTTAAATCATCTTTCCTTCAAATGGTTTTGATAAAGGCAAATTTATATTCTGCATTTTTTAATCCCATCACTGATGTACATTTTTATTTAGCCCAGTGCCTTTGTCTCTTTAATTTGTCTTCCTGGAGCAGACCACCATATATAATATGTTGCCTTAATATATCTGAACCACCATATTTCTAATTTCATGTTCTTTCTCACTAGCTTAACTGTCTCTGGTTTATTTCCCAGAATGCTGATTTCACTATTTGAGAGAGTTTCATTTATTTCCTTACTTACCACAGCCACTGGATTGTGTGTAATACTTTCAACAGTATGTTGCATATGCATAAAATCCAGATATTCAATACTTTTGTAAGTCTTATCCTTCATTAAGGTACCAAAGAATGATTTCAGAGTCCAACTGCAAAAATTTACTTGAAAATCTATAAATTACTTTATATCTCCTGGTCATAATATATATTAACTTTATAATTTCCATGTAATTTCAAATCTTTTTAATTTTGCTATGAAATTATAGCAGGAAGAAACATTGATGGTGTTTAATTTTAATGTCAAAGCCACACATCAATACTTTGTCTTTAACAAACTTGCAGCTGTTGTGTCTTGTCATAGAGGAACATCTTTGCATTCCTTTTCTCACTTTCCCTGTTATTGGATCTTATTTTCCTAGGTCTGAAAGTCATCGTCAATTCCCTTGTTGAGTCTGTTAAGAAGCTCGTGGATGTGTTGATCCTGACTGTATTTTGCTTGAGTGTATTTGCACTGATAGGCCTCCAGCTTTTTATGGGCAATTTAAAATCCAAATGTGTCCTCAAGGGAACTCACTACAATGAATCATTTTGTAAGGATCCCAAGATATATGTACCAAATGATCAAGGTAAATATTTTCTTTGCTCCCTTTACATAATCTGTGTATCTTCCTATGTATGTATTGATTTTTCAGAGATGTTAAAATATCATTGTATGTACTTCTGCAAAACAAGATTTGTTCTTCCATTTGCGTAAGTAATAGTATGAAGTCTCTGGGACAACTGAATATAAGATTAGTGAATCTTGGATTTGGAGAAGGATCAGCATTCTGTGGGATAGAAGGGACTGAGTTTTCTGTAAGCATTTTCTTCTTTATCTGTGCATTGCACAGAGATCTTAGTTTAGGGGTACTGCACAAAGAATGATCTTTTTCATTATTTACTCTGTATTTCATGGATTTTGTCTACTTCTCATAGAGATTCTTATTTTTACAAAAGATCAAGTAAAATCTTACATTGTTAGTTGTGCAGCAAATTGTTGCTATTTATTTTATATTTGATTTTAATTAAATAAATCAAATAGTTATTACATTTAATTAAATATATAATATATTTAATTTATTTTATTGTTACTATGTATTTTATATTGTCAGAGAGACAGATCCACTGAGAATCAGTCCTGTATGTCCCTTTTTGGAAAAGGATCTTTCACAGAGGTTTGATCCAGCAGAGTGTTTAAAAAGTGCAGTAATGTTTGGTTTACTGTCAGAAAGCTGTAGAAATAGAAAACTTCTGATTTCATGATTCCTTGATTTTTTATTTTTTTTTCATTAGACAAATGCTCCAGATTAAAAGACTCTTCTGAAATATTGCTCTGTGGGTACACTGGAGAACCCGAGTAAGTGAACAAAGCAGTTTCAGTACTTTCTTAATTTTTCCTTCAGATGCACTGTGACTTTATTTTTGCTCTAAAGGAATGGTGATGATTTTTCAGGAGAAGGAAATGGATCAGTGGGTGTGTTATTAAATTAAAAGCCAGATATTTCACACCAGAAAAACAATGAAGTACAAGGATGCAGCCAGTTTTATCTGTACTTTGTTTCTAACCACTGTGAGTATAATGGTAAGGTAGAATGATATAAATGAGGAGGAGAATAGATCACTGAAGACTTTTTAGATGTTGATAAACTCTCCTCACCTTGGTGAATTATTTAAAAGTAAAGGTATTTCCATTTTACCCCTCTCTGTGTATTTATTTGGACATATCCTACATCAGTGAGAGTTTTTGTCCAGTCCCAAACTAAGTTTCTGTCTAGTTTTCTTTACTAGACAAATGGTTTTCTGGGATGATCAGACATGAATCAGCCCTTCTGGCAGGAATATTTTGAGGAATAATGAAACCTCATTTCAGACAAACTGAACAAATCTTAAATTGTTGCTGTGTATTGAATACTTTCAGGTTCAATTGAATCTCCACATAAGTGTTGTTTAACATTTCTTTTGTGGTTAGTAAAGAGTGTCCAGCAAACTACACCTGTCAGAAGACTGGGAACAATCCTGACTTTGGTTATACAAGTTTTGATCATTTTGGCTGGGCCTTCCTCTCTGTGTTCCGTCTCATGACCCAGGACTACTGGGAGCGTCTCTACAGACAAGTGGGTGCTTTTTTTACCTGCTGGAATGCCTTGAGTTGTGCAGAGCTTTGTGTCCACTAGAAAAGTCTGTATTGGTTTTAACAATATTGACATCAATTTTCTTTTAAAATCAATGTAAGTATTAAGGAAGTAGAATCAAGTGACTGATCTGTAACACCTTCTGCAAGTGACATTGAATGGGAGCAATCCTGCTGTGAATGCTCACAGTTTTGTTGGAGAACACCCTCAGGTCAGTGGTTAAGAGCTAAATGAGAGTTAAATATTTTTATATAACCATCCAAGGATTGGGATATGGAGCAGATCCAGCCAGGGAGCTCTCTGCTACTGCAGGGAATGTGAAGATTTGTCACATTCTCTTTTCCTTTTCCTTTTAAGCACTAACTCCTCACCAAAACCTTTGGCTCAACATACACTCTTTCATTTTTGACAACATGGTACTGAAACAATTGGAGCCTTTGTGTTTTTATTCTGAGAGTTGAATGTAACTTCTCAATTCTTTGTTGTTTTTTTTAAAAAATGATGTAAAAATAACTGTAGAGAGCTTCCTGGATTCCTTACTTCTATCCAGTGCCTTTTCCAGACAGGAACTTTATGCCTTCTTCTGTACCTTTCATACTGATCCATTTTAACTCTTTTTTTCATCAGCCTTTATTACCTGGGACTTTTTAAAATTGGTGCAATGTCTTTTGCCATTTGAAAGTCATGCAATTTTTGGTTTTTAATGTCTCAGAGCTGAATTTTGAACCCTCCCTCTGCTATCACTAAAAAAAAAAAATAAGATAATCACTCTAAATATAGCCTTTGATTCTGTAATTAAACGTCTTCTACAATTGTATAGATAATGCTAGCTTTCATCTTTATTACTGAGTTTCATTAATTTCTTCCACAGTCACCTGTTTATGTCTTTACAGATGAAATTGTCTTCTTATAGCTAAAACTCTGATGATCATTTGCCTGATCTGCTAGAGGATATTCAATTTAATTTTAATAATGGGATTTTTTAATTATTTTCTGTAGTATGTGACATTTTTATGTATAACTTAGACCAGAAGCAGATCTTGTTTTTCATTGAAAACACTGCAGTACATTAACCTTTTGTATTGCATAGGAAAATAAATTGTTGAAAGTTGTTTTGAAATTGCTTTGTAAATGTTAGTTTGTTAAGAATTTATTCCCACCTTTACCTTTTCCTCACAGACCATCCGTACATCTGGAATATCCAGTGTCTTTTTTTTTATGGCTGTCATCTTCTTCTGCTCATTTTATCTCTTCAATCTGATCTTGGCTGTGGTAACTATGGCATATGAAGAGGAAAATAGAGCTACTCATGCTGAAACAGTGGCAAAGGAAAAACTGCTTCAGGATGCCAAACAAATTATAGAGAAGGAACAGGTTTGTAAGTTAACATATATAATCTGTAGTTCCTTTTGTTTTCTTCTGTTTGTGAATTAGGGAAATAATGTTTTGAATTAAACATGGGCTTATTACAATACTTGCTGATACTTCATTTTCTTTATGTCTTTACAAATGCATATTTGTGTGTAAATATATGTTTAAATACATAAACATTTCTGTGATATAAGAAACCATCATTAATCCAAATTAAAACAAACTAAGTTTTAGGATTTGCAGACCTGACATTGTACAGGAATGACTTTCTGGCAAGAAAGCAACTTTTATGGTGCTGCATGAGTGCTGCCCTATTGTACAGTACCATTATTGCTGTGCCCAAAATTCCTTTCTCTGGGTATCTTCCTGATATTACTGCAGGAAGGAAGCATGAGTGGACACATTTTACATTCTACCTTAAATAAAAGATACCCCTGATCTACTGCTAGCAGTCAGAAAAGTCAGACTTGTAAGAGGACAAACAAATACTCTCTAGCAACTATCAAATTTCATCATTAAAGTGTAAGGCATCACCATTTTACCAAGTTCCTCCCCTACAGCTGTTGAGCATCCTGTAATGTTTCTCTGCCTGACATTCCACCTTGCCAGGCTCTGCTTAGGCTTTTCTTCCTTCTGTTTTTCTTTTTTCTTCTTTCTATTTTTTTTCAACAGGATTAGGACTTAGGAAAATTTAACATTTTTGTATTTAGTTTGAGCCCTTAGTCTTCTGCTGTGTTGGATTCAAGGTCCTTTTCAAAGCAAGAAAAGGAAAGTAAAAGGATAAGACATAATACTTCATAAATCAGATACAAAAGACAGCATTTCAAATGACAAGGGCAGATTTTATTTACAGTAGCTCACAGGTAACCCCACTTTGTCTTTCAGAATTGTGAATAGCATTTTCTACTCCTGTCTTTTTATGTCAGTTTAACATTTGAAATTAGAATTGTCTAGTGCAAATAATTGTCAGTGAAAGGGATTGTCAGTGCAAATAATTCAGATGGCATAATAATTACATGTATATGATCCTAGTCCATGCATTGGTATTTACCTTGAATTAACAGACATTTGTCTGTTTTGCTTTTCCTGTTATAGATGCTGGCTGTGGAAGAAAGCAGTAAGGCCTTGCATGGTGGATCTGAAATGCCAGTTGCTGACTTGAAAAATTCAGAAGGAAAAGAGAGTAATAAAAAAACACCTACTTCAAGGCAAAACTTGATTTTAGATGACCAGGAAAATGAGGAGAAAATATTTCATTCACAGCCTGATCACTGCCAAAAGAAGCTTGTAAGTATTTGAAATAGAAAATGCATTCATTAGATTTGCATATGATATGACAATTTAAGGATGAGATTTTGGCAGGGAGCCAGCACTACCTGCACCTGAAGGGAAGTTGGAAGTGGCTATCAGTGGTACATTTATGGCACATCATAGACCAGTGCTCTGCCAGCTGTGGTAAGATCTGTCAACATCCCTGTTTGTGCTGCAGAAATAAATGTATAAAATTCTCAAGTTTTCTAATTTCCCCAAAGACCTAACTATTTTTTTAAATTTTATTTTTAAATTAATATTCTTTTCTACAGACAGCTAATTCTCTGACCTAAATATTTAGGATGGGGTTTAGTTCAGTATGAAGACTTTTGATCTTAGGGAATCTTAGTGATTCACTTGCTGACTTTAAGCATCTGGTGCCAGTTTAGATGCTCTTGAATATGTTGGATATCCTAGATATCCTTGATATCTGTGGCACATCTTCCAGCACTTTGTGGGTATTCTCATAAACATTACAGCATCTCAAATGTTGCTAAATTCCTAGATTCAGGCAAATGGATTGTTTCCAAGGTTTGAATTTTTTGAGGTTTTTAGGTTTGTAAAATGTGTTTTAGGTTCTAAACTCCCAGAGTGAAGTGGAGATTTAATTTTTTAGATGACAAATTGATCTGACAAATTAGCACTGTTATCCTAGCAGATTTAGAGCTTTCCTAGTGTTTTACTTGGCTTTCACCTCCTCTAAGGAAGGGCACAGATGTTGTGTGCCATGTCTGCTACTGTGGATTCCTCAGCTACCAAATGTCTCAATGGACCATCTCTAATGGCTTCAGAAACATTTATTTATGTGAATCAAGCTTATCAGAAACATGTGTCCCATATACTGGGATTTTAAATGCGTTGCACATGAGGATAAATTAAACATTGGATATCTAAATATTAGGCTGAATCTCACACATATTGTTTCATATCTTGGTTACAGAAGTTATTCCTCACTCCTCTGCTGACCACTCAGTTTTAAGTCCATTAAGAAACTTCTATTAAGACCTGTTTTTCTCACTTTCTTAATTTTGGAGATTTTTTTTCCACAGTATCTTTGCCACTGACAAAATACTGTATCTTCTAGGAGACCATCCCAACTTTACTCTTTCTCTGGCTCTTTGTAAACATCTTCATTTATATGCCTATATTTAGATATTTTAATCTTGAGCTGAAACTTTCAAAATAATTCCCAGGCAATTATCCATATTACTTAATTATTTTCAACAATATCTAAAAAGAAAGTTTCTAATGCCTTTATACTTTCATCTCAAGACAGATTCTCTTTTGCTTCTGAGAGAACATCAGGGTTGTTCCACCAATCTCACTGAAAATGGAAGTTTTCCTATAGCAGTGCTAAGAGAAATAATGTTTCAACTTCCATCTGTTTGAAAAGTATCCTTGAAGAGGAATATTTCTCAGACATATAATCTGAGCTAAAATTGATTAAATTCTCATTCTGACAGTCACCATGGTCAGAATTTCTTCTAAATTCCATAATCCTAACTATAATAAATTATATATTTGAGCTGAAGGAATCAAAATCACCCATTTGGCAGCAACTGCCACCTGTCATCTCCTTTAGTAAAGCATTTGCTTCTTGTAGTGTCATTAATGTTTCCCCTGCTGTGTTAAGAATATAATTCAATTTTGTGACCTAGTTTGGTTCTGCTACACTTTAAGGAAGTTCTGTGTCACAGCCCATGGTAGTGTTTTATTGTACCTATTCAGAAAAAAATAGCTTTTTGTAATAGCTGTCATATCTACTGTAAGTATAAAAATAATTTTTTATGGCTGATTATCCCTATTTAACTTTTTTCTTCTAAGTCTGTGACTGTGTTACAGGAGATGTATGAGACAGGAGATAAATTTGGATTATTTGCTAGACCTCACTTCTGCAAGGCTACAAAGTCTGCACAGATGGATGCCAAGTGTAATCTGGATTTTTATATCTCAGAAATAACATCCTCAGACCTTTCCAAATTCGCTTCCTTTCTCTGTGTCCAGGGAAGAACAAAGTTCTGAATATCTCTAGGAAAACCTGATCCAAACTGTGTGAGCTGTTCCAATGCAGATTTTTATCTTTAGTCAAATAAGTATAATCTGCAACAAACCTGGCAGTTTATTTCATGTTAGACAACTATGGGGTAGTAGAAGCTCTGCTGAGGACTCCTCAAACCATGTCTTCTCTTCTTTCATCATAAAAAGAGGCTGAAGGTGCTAAGTCAAAGACAAAAGCATATTCTGTAGAGGCTTTTTGGTAGGACAGAATGAGTTTATAAACATTATTTCTTTAGTTCACATCCCTATTTTAAATCCCAGTTTGTCAGAGGACTTCTCACCCCCAGTTATTTTCTTCAGCTAAAGATCCATGAGCAGCAGGAAGCAGTTCAGTGCTGGTGAATGTCTTTTCCAAAAACACAACTCTGAAGGTTCCTTAACAGCTGGGAATTTCAACAAGACAGAACATTAGTCAGGCTGGCACACAAATTATTCTGGGTTTCTGTTTTCTGAGATACCAAATCTTAGAGAAAGGAATGAAAGGGTGACTTACACTGGCCATGATTAGAATAGTCTAGAGCTTTTTGGATTCAGAAAAAAAACAGGGGGGAAAATTAACATTTTAACACTGTATTATAAATTCATTTTATAGATCTGTTCTCTGACAGTTCTATCAGCTAAGTTTTGCTTAGATTTTCATTAAAATATCACAGTGACAAAGAGAAATAATTATTATTAAACCTTTAAAGCCAAGGATATCAGTTTCATTCTTTGAATAACAGTTTTACAGAATAAGTTAATAAAAATCATAATATCATAAGGGTTTGAGATAACATTATGATATATTTTTATTCATTTATCCTTCCCAAAGAAGAAAATGATGCAAATCCAGTTATGCTGAGAGGGAATACTAAGGTAGAGTGCATTGTGATGTGGTCAATCTGTCCACTCCCAGTCTGTCAGGTTCCTTGTCATCTGGTTGTTCTAATAAAAACAAAAGTAGTCCCATTCCTGGTTTCAGGCAGTTCAATATTTGTTAGATCTTGAGAGGCTTAGTAGGGCTAAAACCCCCAATAATTTGTATTAAGATGTGACTATTTTTCATATCAATACAAGATTATTTATTAATAATAGTTAAATAGCCAATAGTTTGTTCAAACTGATGGTTCTTTTTGTTTGTTGTTTTTATCATTCACTGGAAAGATAGATTGATTATTTTCCCTGTTAATGTTTCTATACTTCTTTTATAATGGCATTATAATTGCTAATTAAGTATCTTCAGAAAGAAAAAAAATCTTGAAATATTGTACTGGTTTTGATAAAATGTCCTTTGACTTCAAACACCTTATATTTTTATTTTTTTTTTTAATTTTATGTTCTTTCGGCAAGTTAAAGCTTCACTATAAGGTGTATTTGGAAAGGCATATTTATCTCGTGCTGGATATAATCTTTGTATTGCAATTTGTATTGTAATTATTATAACTTCATGTTCCCTTGTTATATTATCTTCTGCTGCCTTTCTAACCAAAGAGGCAGATCCTGCTGACCTATGAGGTGTCAGTGGATGCTATCAATGATCCTGTCCGAAGACAGAGGTTAATGAGTGCAGCCACAATTCTTACAGATAATTCAAGTAAGTCATTCTTTCCTCTTTTTCCTGTGATGAGTGTGTAACTCGACCTGAGAGATCAAACTGTCACAAACAGCATTATTTTAAAAGCCACTAGGGGAAATTAGGCTGCCAAATGTAAATTTCAGTAAAATAAATATTCTCATATCTCATGTAATTCGCAATTACAGAGGCTAAATTTTGCCTGACCTTTATTAGTCTGTAATAAGTTGGGCAAAAAGAACCAAAAAAATTTTTTTTTCAATGATGCCATTCTGCTCATGTGAGATTGGCTTTTCAATCTTTTCAATGTATGATTGTCTTTTTCTTTATTCTGTGATATTCTACAAAGGATTATTCATATGCCACTTTCCCTCTGTCTGCCAGAGTCAAAACTGCATTGTCCTACATTTTGGAAAAATCTCCCTAAGAAATATCTTATTTGGAATTGTTGTCCATTCTGGAGAGCAGTCAAAGAGAAGATGAAATTGGTAATTTTGAATCCATTTGTTGATCTCTTAGTCATGGTTTGCATTATCTTGAATACCTTATTCCTGGCTATGGAGTACCCTGGCATGCAACCACATTACCAACAACTGATTTCATTAAGTGACAAGGTAAGTTAGGTCTGTGTTAGAATGAAAATGGAGTTATAGCCCTGTATTTATACTGGACACTCCCATAAGGAGACAGACCTTTTCAGTGACTTTATTCTGAATTTCTTTTTTGGTCTTTGCAGGTCTTCACCCTGATTTTTACCACAGAAATGATCTTGAAAATCATTGCTCTAGATCCTTACTACTATTTCCAGAAAAAGTGGAATATTTTTGATAGCTTTGTTGTTTTGATTGGCCTAGCAAGCTTTGGAACAAATCTGTCACCTTTCAGGCTGGTAATTATTTATTTATTTTAATAAAATTAATTAGTTTTTTAAAAGTACATGTGTTGTATAGTGAAATGCCCTCATTATTTTACTGATGGATATGTTAAATCTGTTTTCTTTATTGGTAAGTAGTAAGACGACATGGGCTTTAAATTGGAGTGATTTTAACTGCATCAAAACAATTAAAAGGCTTTATTTGGGGAAAATATAGTGATATTACTGCAGTAAAACATCATGGTAAATGTGGGGTCTGGCTTTCATGTGAGCTGTGCTATCTAGGCTGTTTTTAACTTTTTTTTCCTTGTGCTTTATTTACAGCTCAGGATCTTCAAATTGGCAAAGTCCTGGCCAGCCTTAAATACTCTTATGAGAATAATTCTACACTCATTTGGTGCTCTGAGTAACCTCACTCTGGTTCTGGCAATCACTGTATTTATTTTTGCTGTAGTAGGAGTGCAGATTTTGGGCAATGATTATGCCACATATTACTCTAATATAAGCCCCAGTAGTGAATTACGCTGGCATATGAAAGATTTTAGTCATTCAGTCCTGATTATATTCCGAATATTATGTGGAGAATGGATTGAAACTATGTGGGAATGCATGGAAGTGGCTGGAAAAAAGAAATGTCTCATAATTTTCTTGCTTGTCCTGGTGCTAGGAAACCTGGTGGTGAGTTTCAAGTCAATTTTCAGTCCCTACTTGCATGGAATGCATCCAGTTACTTTTTTCTTTGGAGGAAAACTTTACTGTTTGAAAAGTATTCACTTTATTCTCTTTTCTGGGTGTCACTTGACATATGGTTTTGTTCTGTTTCCTTTTTCTTTTTACCCCTTTCTCTTTCTCACACAAGACAGAAGCAAAATAAAATTATTACTTATAGACAGAGAATAGAAGTGCAGAGAGTATCATACTTTGATGTCAGATGTCTTCATCTTTTGTGTTGATGGGACCAAATGACCAAATTGTTGACTGTTTTTAATGCTTAACACGTTGCCCTTATGTTATCAACAGTTTACAGTACCCAGATTTTGGAGTTTATGCTAGATCTAATGTAAATTTACTGGCAGACAAAATCTTTTTCATCTGCTTGGTTTGTTGGTCTATACTAGATCTTTTTTAATGGCGATGGAATTAAAATTCATCTTTGCCTGCTACTTTTCTACATGTCTGCCTTCCCATACACTATGGACATCAAAGCACATGAAAATATATTTGATATACCCAAACTCTCACTTCCCTCCTTTTTTCTCCTGCCATTCCTTCCAGAAGGAGCCATATCATTATATAACAATATTACAGCATCATAATAAATTCATTGTAGTGGTTAATGAAAGCGAGTTTGAGGGTCTCTGAAGTGTCTTTTCTCTTAGCAATAGTGTCTCCAACTTACTTTATTTTAAGGTGCTCAACTTGTTCATTGCTTTGCTGCTGAGTTCGTTCAACACTGATGGCCCAGAGGGACAAGAGAAGGCTGGAGAAGGGACTAAATACCAAATTGCCATTGCACATATTCACAGCAGCCTGAAGGCTGTGAAAGACAGAATTTGGGATCACTGCTGCAAAAGAATGAGAGGAAGCCTCAGAAGAACAAACAAAAAGAAGACTTTGGCAGAAGTTTCTGGGAAAGGCATAGAGGTTATTAATTATGCCATGACAGATGTCACAAAACATATAGACAGCAGCTGCTTTGATATAGAGCGTTGCCATATGGAAGAGAGTTCCTCACTAGCAAGAAAATATGAAGACGTTTTGACCATCCACAGTACCTGTGTTCCCATTACAGCAGCAGAGGTTTCCTCCAAGGAAGGTGATGATGGGCAGATTTTGCACACAGCTGTAGAATACAGAAAACAGGTAAGGAATATTGATATTTGAAAAATTATTGTGCCTTGCATCTGTAAATACAGTCTCAAAGACTCAACAGTAAATATTATCCTTTCTGTCATTTCTGCAATTTTATTTTCTTTGTTCTTCTAATAGGGCCACCAAATAATCTTGATTAATCAATGATGTGTTGAATATTCACTTTTTCATCATTTGCCTCAATGACAGCCAAAATTCTGTTTTGTTTCCATTTATTATTCTTAATTGATAAACAAAGTTTTATCAAGACAAACATTCTTTATTTTTGCCTCCTTTGCCTTACACCTGGATTTTTTGGAAGGCAGGCCTCTTGTGTTAACTATATGTTGCTTCTAAGTTGAATGGAATCCAAAGGAATGTAAATGAAAGCTACATCTAAAAATATAAATTCTTAGTATTGTTTGGGGATTTATTTTATTTTAATCATCTGTTCACCTCCATGGTACTTTTGATTCCCCTTTATATCTCTTCATTTTGTTGTATTGGGCAGAATAAAGCTCAAATCTTTCTGCATGTGAGTGAGATATTTTTACTGCCATGGCAGCTGTACAGAGAGATATTTAGAGACATTTAGAGATATTGAAAATATATCAGGTATTTGTCACATCCACACGGGATTGTCAAATATGGCACAGAAGCTATAGGAACTCTTTTCACAGAATCACAGAATTGTTAGGGCTGGAGTGATCTCTTTTTGAATGGATTAGCACATGGTTAGTGTCTAGGTGGATTGCCAGGACCAATTTTCTATGGTTTTGGTCATAGGAGCATGATCAGTGCAATATCTTTGGACAAATTGTCAAAGAAAAAAATTAATGATCATCTTAGAATCATCCTTGGCTGTTTCAGATATCTTGCTCATAAGTATTTGATGTCAGAAATTCATTCCCTGCTGCAGTGGAATCTGGTATTTCTTGGAATTTGTTGTGTCAAAAGGACTGAGGACTGATTCTGATCGCTTAGATCTGCCTGTAACTGGAAACATAATTCTTTAACAAGAATTTTAGGAAAACAATTTAATTATTTATAAAAAGAAAACTTGCTAGTGAAAGATTCTCTGCTTGTGGCAGAGGGGCTGCAGCAACATGTTCTTTAAGTCTCCTTCCAAACCAAACACTCAAATAATTCTGTGATTGTGAGTCTAAACTGCATGGGTGTTTTACATTCTGTTAAATAGTTTTGCCTTTCAAGAACGACTGTAAGGAAAAAAATAAGTGGAAAATCATCTGATTTGCATCATTTCATGCAGGGAGACAATTTAAGACACAGAGAACAGTGGCAGAATTCAAACAGCTTCAATCAGAGTTCTGGGGCTTCTGAAACAGTAAATGTTTTAACAATAACACACCCAAAGAAGGAACAAAAAGAGGTAATTATAACTTTTATCATTTTGTGGAATATGCTGGTTCTGCCACTCTTCAAGCCTTTTGAGACATGATTCATATCTCTAAAAATGTATTGGCCTGAAGAAATTAGAGTTTTGTGTAAAACTGTGACATAAATCTTTTCGAAACATTTCCCTTTCTGCAAGTCCACTGTATATGACTAAAAGAAACCAAGAAACTTGTTAAAATAAAGTGATGGAAACAAAAAGTAGGGATTGGCTTTTTCTGTCCTAATATTTATAACTTATTTTGGTAGTTCAGCAGCATTAAGATAATTTATACACTGGAAATTTCTTTTGGGGAGGGAGAAGAGATGATAATTTTAATTTATTTTATGTTTCTTAACCATATTAATGAAAAGCAAATAAATTATTTTCTTACTCCTTCTACTCTGCAGAAATACAATGCTGCTCGTAGCTTTTCTGAAGCCAGCACTGTGGATCCAGTTGCTCTTCTGGAGATGCTTTCCCAGAGTAAAAACTCACAGCTGCCTAAGGACTGCTTTGTAGAAAGTAGGAATATTTTATTTTATTTTATTTTATTTTATTTTATTTTATTTTATTTTGATATTATAGTCTATATTATATTTTATATTTTATATTTGATATTTTATATTATATATAT